>NC_086171.1:127122012-127209512 GCF_023053635.1 Elgaria multicarinata webbii | reverse complement strand
TAGCATGGATCATCTGCAACATTGCCTGAATAAATGTACCATTTGTCACAAGCTAAAAAACTGTCATCATTAACTTGATTAATCAAATGCTGTTGTTAAAGATGGATTGAAAGCACAAAATAGTGAGCCCAGTGCCATGTAATGAAGAGATTAATTTGAACAAGACAACCAATTTTGTATAACAACTCTCATACTTTATTTAGAAAGCCATCAATTAGTATATGTATGTACAGTTTTGTCTTTCTAGGCAACGCAAAAGACATTTTGCTAAAAAGTCTGTTTGCTTTGTGTGTGTGTTCAGTTAAGTAACTCCATACTGTTCAGCTCTATAATCTTGACTTTGATATGGCCAAAGGGAAATTAATGATAGAATGGGGGGAAAACTTACAATGGAATTATTCCCCCTCTCATGATATCACTAATTTCCTTTTTATAATGTGATTAGAATTCTAGTATCAGGGGTCACAGCAAGGAAGGGCTATGAAGGTTTTCATTCCTTCATTATTGTGGATGGAGATTAATGTAACCTATGCTCAGATGCCAGCTCTGATCACACACACAAAAGTTGCTAAATCACTTTCTGTTGTCTAGACCAAAGAAGTGGGGTAGCAGGTGAAAAACTGAAACAGTATTTTAAAGAGGTTGTGTGCTGCTCTTTTCTTTTCTTTTTTGTAATTGATAATCAAGACCACAATGTATTTTTTTTAAAAAAAAAAAAACATATGGTTGCTCTGTGCTAGGGCTGTCAAGTCTCTTTCAGCCTGAGGGCCAAATTCAATTTCAGAGAAGGTCTCAGGGGCTGAATTGCAGTGATGGGTGGAGGCAGTGCAAAGTGGGCGGAGCCCAAAGCAATAAAGGGTAGGGGGCGAAATGCCAGCATATTTTAGCTTAAATCTCTTACTGCCAGTAACTAAACCTTAGAAGAGGCATTTCAACCTTTTAGAATTGGGGAGAGAGGGAAATAGTGCAAAAGTGGGAACCACCAGATGATTGGTGGTTTGGGGAAAAAGGGATGGGACCAGAAGAGGGATGGGTCCAGCCATCTGAAGAAGCTCAAAGGGCCAAATTGGGACCCCATGCAGGCTGGATTGGGGGCCCTAGCCTGAATTTCAGGGCCCCTGTTCTGTGCCATATCAAACTCTAGGTCTATCATGCCAATCTGACCCATGCGCCTTGCTCTCTTCATGGCAATCAGACGAGAATACAAAGGTAATCAAACAGGTATGCGGGCAAGACAAGACATTCTTTTTAATCTGTTCTGCTAAAAGAGTGCATATGTCTAGTCTGCCTAGTCTTTTGTGCAGTGAACCACAGTGCCATTGCTTTAAAACTAGAATCTTGTAGCCAAAGAACTGGACAATCAGTTTGAATCTATATGAGAAATTCAGCCCATGCCCATCTCGTTCTTTTTGGGTGTGGGGCTTCATTGCTCCCCCCATCCTTGGGGTTGCCAGCTTACAATGCTGTAATGACCAAAGCCACAGCTCTCAGAATTCCGCTGTCAGGCTTCAGCTTAGCCTTCCCTAACCTGGTGCCCTCCAGATGTGTTGGACTGGAATTCTCATCATTCAAAGCTCACATCTGGAGAGGACTCATCACATCTGGAGGGGATTCATTAGTTCACATTAGGTTGGGGAAGACCAGGCAGGGCTGAAAACCAAACAATCTTGTGGGCCATTCACATGAACACAACAGCCCATCATGGCTTAATTTACCTGTGAGAAGCTGCGGCACATGTCAGCTACCATTATGAGTATGTAAGTCCCCACTGGGGGTTGCTGTAGCATGCCATATCATCCAAATCCAGGGTTAAACAACTCTGTCATAGCCCTAAAAAAGAGACCTTGGGTTCTGTAAGGGTTGTTTAATCCTCAAAGAAACGCCACCAGCTAGGTTCGCACAACACAACAAGCCATGGCATACCTCTGCAGGGGTTTGCGTATTCATAATAGTGGACGGCAAGCAGCATGACTCCCCAAAGGTTAATTAACCCACAGTGGGCTATTGTGTCACCCAAACCAGGTCTCTGTCTCCTTGGGTCTGTGTTCCTCAGCTCCAATCTGCTACCTGCCTCAAAACAAAAAACAAAAAAAATCCTTGTCTGACTGCCAATAGCGTACACACCCTCTTGTCTAAAGATCCTTTGAATAGTGTCACAGCAGTTGCATTTTCATCTTGGCTTTTCCTTTTATTTCTTCTGGTCCATGTTTCTCATGCAACTGCCTTTCCCCCCTTCCTTTATCCATTCTGTTACTTGACCGGCCTTCTTAGCACTTCTTTCACTCCCCTCCCCACACCCCACAAGTATATCGCTTCTCTTCCTCATTTTGGAAGATTTTTTTCCTTTTTTTTTTTTTTTTTAATAATTTTTATTCATTTTCAACACTATATAAACATAAATGAACATTTCCAAAATATAATTGAAACAAACACAATAAGAAAAAGAAATACATCAAATATCTGCTTCATACATATTGAATAATTGTTGAGTACAAATATCAAAAACTATTACATATACCTTATCACACTACAACATTTTCATTCTTAACATAAAAGTGCACCCCCCACCTCGGGATCATTCTTGAGTCCAAAATCTAATCGTTTCTTCTGATGGTGGTTTCCCATTTCCCTTAGTAAACACGAACACTAGGAACTGTTTCCAAATTCCTTCGAACTCATTTATTTTAGTTACGCCTTTTCTCCACTTAATATTACATGTCAGTTTATCATTAATGGCTATGTCCCATACTACTTTATACCACTCCTCAATAGAATATTCCCCTTGGATCTTCCAGTTCCTAGCTATCATCAATCGTGCTGCAACCAACAAACTCGATATCAGCTCTATAATTCCTTTTCCACACTTTATATCTTCAAATAGTGACAGCAATGCTATTTTTGGTGTTTGTTCTATTTTCATTCCCACTATTTCTTCAATTTCTGAGAACACCATCTTCCATAATCTTTGTACATATTTGCATTGCCACCACATATGTAAATACGTTCCTTTTTCCCCACATCCTCTCCAACAATTTGCTGAATGTTGATCACTTATCTTGTTCAATCTAACCGGGGTTAGGTACCACCTCCATAAAATTTTAAAATAATTCTCCTTTATTCTTACTGATAAACTTCTCAACACTCTTTGTTTCCATAGTCCCTCCCAGCTCTGTCGCCCTATTTGTATCTTCAAATCTGATTCCCAAATCACTTTCTCTGTATTCTCTCTAAACTCCTTCTCTAACAATATTTTATATATTTCACTCATTAATCCTTTTGAAACTATACTACCTCCTTTTCCTTTCTCCTTACTTACTACTAATTCTTCAAACCTCGTCATCTTTCTGCACATTCTATTATCTTTAATCCACTTTTTATTCCATTGTTCTAATTGACCATATTCTAGCCAAGATAGCTTCTTCTCCTTTAACAAATTTTCCATATCTTCTCTTGTTTTAATATCTCTTACCCAATCCTTTAATTTTATTTTATTTTTCTCTTTTAATATTTTACATAATCTACCCTTTAGATCCTCTGGGAAATTCTTTAACATTATTATCGGTGCTAAGGGAGAGTTGCTCGGAAGCAGCTTCCGGAAGATTTTTTTCCACACATCTCTTTATGATCTGTTTTTTCCTGTCATTATTCCTTATATTACTTCCCATTTTCTCAAGCTTCATTGACCAACTCACTTTATTTCCTTATTTATTTATTTATTTATTTGTTTATTTATTTATTTATTTATTTTTGCATTTATATCCCACCTTTTTTCCTCCAAGGAACCCAAGGTGGCATACATAATCCTCCTCTCCACTTTTTCTCAGCCCAAGGAGGGTTGGGCTCAGAGTCTGTGACTGGTCCAAAATCACCCAGTGGGTTTCCATGGTCGAGTGGGGACTAAAACCCGGATCTCCTGACTCCCAGTCCAACACTTTAGCCACTACACCATACTGGCTCACTCCTCTTTTCTCAGTCAATTTTCGACTCCACACTCTTCCTTCAGCCCCTTTCCTCTGAGCTCCATGTCTCTTAGCTTCTCTGTAACCTGGAACCTCTTCCCAGTCCTCAGCCATTCCTTGTGTGCTAAACTCACAACTTGCCCTTTCCTCACAGAAGCTGAACTTTGTAGTTCCCTAAACTAAATGGAACATTCTTTTTCAACACCCCCTTAGGCAATCAGTGTTAGAGCCTTCATTACTACAAGCACAACACAGTATAGATGTTTCCATAACTGTAAACATACCATTGCTTCTCTATTATAACTGAAAAGGGCTTATGGATTTCATAAAGGTCCTGCCTTTCTTCCCTGCCCCCTCTCTCCTGTCCCCATACTTTGAGCCCCCGTTTGCCTTTCTGCAATAGACGAAGGTCCACCTAGTATAGCATGCTTGTTTGACAGTGGTAAACAAGACATCTTTAAGCATTTCCATACATGGCATAAAGGCTGTGCCCACTTCTGGTGATCGATGGTGTAGCTATTTAGCTGCTATGGCTAAGAGCCACTGATAGTAGGATGTGAATTATGTATTCTGGGAAGTAGCATCTTTTTTGTCTGTCCTTAACTAACTACTGCAAAACAAATTCATTGAACCACCATGAATTCTTGTAATCAGAGAGGAAGAAACATTGCTCCGTTCATAATCTTCCCAGCCTCTATTACATCCTTCCCTAACATCCCCTCTCTCCCCACCCCGCAATTAAGCTCTCACCATGTCCTGAGCTTTGATGGGATCTCAGAGCAGCCCGGCACAGGCAAGCAGCATAATTACACTTGCCACATAGGGGCACTCTCAGATTACTATGCTTCAGCTGGAACCTTGATTTGACTGGAGCCCTGCACTATGGCATACTTAACCTAATGGTTAATTCAGCCCTGTTGTTATGAAATTATCAAGAGAACTGCTAATGCCATAAATCTAAATACTGTGACATTTCCAAATTGTATGCTACACTGATAAGGATATACTAGATTGGTTAGTTATGTGGTGACTCTTGAAAATGACCTTATAGAAACATTTATTTCACAACATTTTAGCCTCATTTTGATTAATTAGATTTAGAAATTTCCCTCATTGGGGAATAGCAAAAGTTGCCAATCAGCTGAGATCACACATGGAATCCATGTAATTTGCCATCTGTCCCAGGTTAGGATATATAACAGGCTCTCCAAAGACACAGGTAACTCTCTGGCTAAATAAACTTTCTCTTAGAAAAAAAACCAAAGAGGGCGTGCTTGCTTATAAAAAAAAATACTCCAGAGGAAAACAGAAACAGGATGAATGTAACCTCCAACTAATGAGGCACTAATGCATAATTATTATAATACACACACTTATCTCCATAGAGGAATATTTATAAACACAAGAGCGCTCTAGTTTGCGCCAGTATACAAATTGTTGTTCCTCTTGTGGTTTTATCTGATTGCAGCAATGTTAATGAATTTCCTAAGTCTGAACTTGGCCATTTGAAAATACTGGGGAAACATACCTTTTTATTTCTTGTTGTCACCTACTGTGAATGTTCAGAGACCCAGCACTGAATGAAATCAAGGCAGAAATGGCTACTCCAGTGCCTAGTTCAGTCATATTCTTTTATATATTTAGGCAAGAACTACCCTGCTGCTTTGTAACATTATTGAAGTGCACTGGCAACTGTTGGAACCCATGACACATTCCATATACCGTTTTCAAACTGCTTTCTGAGGGCATGGCTAACGAGGGGGGTTGAGGGGGATGATCTCATGATTTTATGATCGTGAGTTTGTCCCCCTCGTCTACACGCAGCGTGCGATGTCCCAGGAGGAAGAGGACGTCGCAGCTGCCATTTTGTTTTTTAACTGGAGAGGAGTGCAGGAGCACTCCTGCGCAAACTGTAAGTTTTTAAAACAGAAAAAAAAATACCTCACGCTCCCTCCACCCCACTCTCGATGGAGGTCCTGGCTCCTCATGTTTACTCACGAGGAGCTGGGACAAAACCGCGATGGTGGACCACACATCCCATGGTCTCGGGATCATCCCAAGACCGCTGGAAAAATCAAAATTGAAGGGTAGGGTGATATCCCAGGGAAAGTGAGGGATTGTCCCTCCCTGCTCCTAGGCATGTTTCAGCGTCAAGTGTGTGGTGTTTTTTTTATATAAAAAACCCCAACACAAATATACATCTACACAGGAGCACATTTCCGACACAGTACCTATCACCCTTGTGTGGCTGTGTATCTGCACTGGTGCGCATCTCTCAAGAATTATTAAAGAAAAGAAAAGAAATTCCGTGCCCTGTACCCATCTGCCTAGTCCTGCCTACTTCTGATGATACACATTTGGAACCACCATGACAGGGCACATGTTCTCCTGCAACGGCTCTCCTTTACTTGCAGGAAACTTCCCTTGCATGTGCCCTGTGAGGGACAATCGTGGATCCAGAAAAACTCACAACCACCACTCCTCCCTTGCAAAATGTCGATAGGTGTAGATGAGGTCACAGTTTCATGTATGGAGAGGGTTCAAACAATCCTATCTCAGCTTAATATGCCAACATACAATCATCCGAATGGAGTTGTTGTGCCGTTACAATGAAATAAATGAAAAATGATTAGAAATAGTTTTTGTTGTCCCTTTGGGTAGACAAAGAGTTCCTTTGCTCCATCCTTCAAACATGCTTGCAAACAAACCAGGAAATCTCCCATTTTCCTGCTTCATCCAAACAGTGAAACCATGGTCAACAGCTTTCAAATGAGCCAAAGTATTGAATACATTTGAAAACATGGCTTAATATCCTCATTTGTTCCAAAATTATTATATTAACCATCATTTCCAATTTCAGATAAAATGGGAAACTAAAGTTAATTGAAGACTTCCAGGTTTCCTTCCTCACCCATGCTGGGGGTGGGTGGGATGAAGCTCTTTCATATCTCAGCTTATTAAGCCAAAATGTAATAATAAAAGATATGATCTTCTGAACGTGGTTACTATGTCACTATGGCCTTAGCTAGACCTAAGTTTTATCCCGGGATCGTCCTGGGGTTGTCCCTGCCTGCTCCTGGCTGCTCCTGTGTGTCATTTATATGAACAGGGATGATCCTGGGATAAACCTTAGGTCTAGCTAAGGCCTAAAAGAGAACAAATGAAGAACTTTTGAAAACAAATGATTTTGTCAATTCTTCAACATCAGTTCTCTGTTTCTAAGATGCTTGAATAAAAATATATAAAAACAGGAAATGTTTTATTTTGGGCTACCATGTTTAATTGATTAATTGGTGTGATTAATGCATTTAAAAACTTTAGTTGACAAAACAGATAGCATGTGCCAGAGTAGTTGACTAAAAGGGTATTTCGAATTAATCAGGCAGCTTCTACATGTAGATAGCAAGCAGCACCAAAAAAGAGGCATTTCACCCTCTCTCACACCCAAGAGGAATGCCTCTTCTAAGGTGTGGCCTGCTATGATACATGTGCATCATCTCAAAACATAGGAAATACATTTCTTTCTTTATAATTACTATTTTCTACCCATAGGTACTTTTAAAGAATAGATTGACCAATTAAGAAGGACCCAATCGTAGGCAGAATCTACACTGCTGCTTCATTAATGGTTTAATAACAGAATTGGCAACTGTTGGGGGCTGTGGCATATTCCATATACCTTTTCAAACCACTTTCAAAGTATTACATCCTACTTGGTGTAGATCTGGCCCTGGATTCGGAGGCTTATGGTCATCCAGTGCAGGGCGGGAGGAACGGCAGAGGAGACCTTCACCTCCCTGTCCTCCCACCCTGAATCAGTTACTAGGTAGGCTTTTTTGCCCATCTATCTGGGGCACTTCTGAGGGGAAGGGGAGGAGCCTGGAAGAGGTTAAGGATAGCTCGTATCCTCACCTGTCCAGTCTCCTCCCTACCCAGCCCACTTCTCCAAGGTTGAGTTCCTGACCTCACAAAGCAGCCGGTGTGTTTTTTTCTGTGCCAGCTGCAAGTGGGGGGGAGGGTCAGAGCTCCAACACTCCCCACCCTCAGGTCATAGCGCTATCTCCGACTTCAGAACAGGGAATCTGAAATATCCTCAGATGCTGTCTAGAGGCCATGGGATTGCTCCGCAATAGGCTAAATTCTATATGAGTAATTGATTTAAATGTATTTAAGTGGGTTGTAGCCTTACTTTTGTTGCTTGGAAATGTTCATTTACTGTTAAAAAAGAAAAGAAAATCTCTACTTGTACCACAAATCAGATCTGATATGTTCTTCATAAATGAGTGACGCTACTCTGGCACACGCTATCTGAACTGCTGCCAGTCAGTGGAAGCAACACTGAGCAAGAAGGAGCAATTATCTAACGCCATATAAAGCAGCTTCCTGTGTTCCATTTCGTATATTTCTAGTTGTGGGAAATAGTGACTGCCACTAAAAGCAGTAGAGCTTTCCCCCCTCTCAGCTCACATTATGTACAACTCTGTCCTAATGTACAATGCTACCATGTGCACAATAATATCACATATTTGGTATGCATTTTGTTTTTGTTGGGGCTTTGGCCACTTACTGTACTCCTTCCAATCCTGTGGTGTAGTGAGAAAGAATGCAAATGAGTACAACTCCTGGGCTTATTTCAGAGCTGGAATGATAATGGAAATTCCCCAGAGTTCCTTGCTTTGGCAAGTGACTGAGGTGATAATAAGGCTTCCAAGTTTGTTTGCGATGGTTTAGCATAAAGAAAGTCAGAAAATAAGGGAAAATCAAGAAGTTGGATACTTATTTAGATAACTATTGTGTAGCACTGTGAGCATTTAAAACATCTACAATTCTTATTTTATTTATTTCAAATGATCTCAGGGCACCTTTAAAAGTGTGCCTCTCCATCATGGGGAAGACAGACGGCCTCCTGTCCAGATGCTAACTGTTGATGGGCAACTTCGAGGCCCCTGCTGACTCCCCCTTCTTAAAGTTCATTATCTTTTAACCAGACTTGGACACTCTACGAAATAGATAGAGGACTGTAAAATAGGACACATGGCCACCCTGCGCTGCTCCCGGTCTTAAGGACACAAGTCACAAAATATTAATGGAATATTCTGTTTTAAAACTGCATTTTTAGGATTGAGTAAATCTGAGGGCTTCACTCCATGAGTTAAAATGGCCAGGAAGTGCTGGCTGTGTGCACATCAAATATAGACAGATTGTGGCATATCACAGATAAAAACAAGAGGGAGATTTACTTTGCACTAAGCCTGCTCTTAGCATCTGAACATCGTAATGAAGGTTTTTTTTTACCGCAGTAGAAATCAAACTCATGTTACCAGGGCCGGGTTATGAACCACAGTAAACCACATTAGCTAGGCCAGAGGGTGGGGGCTAGGGAAAATGTAACCAATGAAGAGAAATTAGGGAAATAAAAAGCCCCTGTTGGCAAAGATGCAACATTAAACCTCTCTGCATTTTTCTGTCACCAAATTGTACTTGAGGAAGGATTCTCCATCACCTTGACAGCATGTTTTATTTCCACACCAGGAAGTTTATTTACCTGAATTATTAATGTTACTTTTGTTTGTTGCAATACCTTAATTTCCCCCCCTTCCTTTTCTTTTCATTCACCTGTCACAATTGCTTTTGATTCACATCTCAGGATGATACACAAATCTTGGGGAAACACTCCAGTGTCACCCATATTTTTGCTCTCTTATCAGATGATTCTGTCTTCATGGTAAAACCCAGACTATTTCACCTTTTTTTTCCCCCCGAGATGACTGTCAATCACAGAGATTATGCTTTAAACTTAACCAAGTGGATACAAGATAGAATTTAAACTACATCTCGTATGTCAGCAGATAGTAGATCATTGTGCAAGCAGCAGGGCAAAAGCAAGGCTCCCTTTTCTCCACCACCACTTCATGATGTAAAGTGTGATCCAGAAATTATTAGCCAACAGGATTCAAAGTTAATAATAATAATAATAATAATAATAATAATAATAATATAGCACTTTATTATAAAGCACTGTACATAAAATAAAGTAGGCCAGCAGTTTATAATACAATAATACAACAATATTCAAAAATATACTAAATACAAATTTACAGAACAGAACAGATATGGGGGGGGGGAGAGAGAAATAAGGGCCTAATCTACACCAAGCAGCATATTGTACTATGAAAGGGGTAGATAAAAGGCAGGAGCCACACTACTGCTTTATAACTGTCGGGGCCCATTGACACAGACCATGGGGGAATCCGTACATGGTACCGAGATCGCTTCTAAGCGACCCCAGTGCGGCGTGAAAGCGATCGTGTAACTTGCTTTTGGAAGAGCCGCCGAAGAGACATCTTTGCTGCCGCCGCCGCCGCCACCTCCCACAGACCTCCTTGCCAGCTGGGACGGAGAGCTCGAGGGAAGAAGGTGGGGTGGAGAGCTTCTTCCGCTCTCAACCCTGCCTTCTTCAGCCGAGCTCTCCTCACCAGTCAGCAAGGAGGTCTGTGGGTGGCGGCGGCGGCAGCAGCAAAGACGTCTCTTCGTCGGCTCTTCCAAAGGCAAGTTACACAATCGCTTTCACGCCGCACTGGGGTCACTTAGAAGCAGTCTCGGTACGATGTGCGGATTCCCCCCATATACCGCTTTCATACCGCTTTCATAGTGCAATATCCTGCTTGGTGTAGATTAGGCCTTGGTTAGAAAAGCATCTCTCCTGAAGCAGAGCACCCCAAACTGATGCTCCAGCCTTGCTTTTAAAGTCTCCAGGTGCAGGGGGTGGGGGGGAGAGATGGAATAGCTCACCCTTGATGGTCAGCGACTCTCCTCCTGAAGCATAATCTAAAGCAGGAGTGGGACAAGATAGAACTCTGGGTGATTTGTAGTAGATCGCTAAGGATTTCTGACTAACCATTGGAATAACTGCATTGAGTGCACTGAATGGTGTGTTGGATTGTAGCCACCTTCAAGACAGTGGATTCCTATATACCAGGGGCATCAAACCTCTTTTGCCCAGAGGGACTAATTTAATTTCAGAGAAGCTCTTCGGGGGGGGGGTGCATTCCAGTGGTGGGTGGGGCCAAAGGGTGGAGCCAAAATACCAGCATATTTTAGCTTAAAGCTTTTACTGCCAATAAACTACTGTAAGCCTTAGGAGGGGCATTTCAACCTTTTAGAATAGGGGAAAAACACACGCACACACAAGCTGGGAAACCAACAATCCACAGTCAGGAAGAGGGGAGGGGTTTGGGACCCCAGGGGTACCAATTTGACCACTGGGCCACAGATTCTGAGCCCCTGCAATACACATTCAAGATCAATACTTTAATAAAGTATTGTTTTCGAAACCTAGATATCCTTTCATTACAGAAGCCTATTTTATTGTTATTTTTTCCTCAGGCATTGAAAATACGTTCCAAAATGCGAACTTAATGCAGGTAGAAGAACATGGAAACGGCACACCTTACTCACCTGCAAGTTACTTTAGCTTTTCAAACTCCTATACACACACACAAATATATATCACAAAGATTCTACCAAGGGAGCGATACTGGGAGACCACACGTACAAACATTTCAAACAGACAAGGCTCATTGGGATATAGCGTTTTTTCTTCTCCCTCCCTGCCTTTGATTTTTCAGAAGGATGAAATGAAAGGGACAGTGATACATATTTTAAGCCCTGTGAATTCACAATGGGGCTTTAGAATAAAGAGGCTAATAAAAAAAAAATCAACCCCAAACCTTTGAACTGAACAAAGGTCCATCACAGCGCACTCCTTTTGCACAACCACCTTATAAAGGAAATTGTGTTAGATGGAGGGACCAGCTGGCTTTTGCCATTGCACCTCTCCTGACAACAACACAGCGGCATCATTTCCAGCCACTATCAATCTACTGTATGCCCTGTCATTGACTCCTCTTGGTCCTGATCTCTTATCTCATAGAGATTTCTTTTCTAGTCAAATGTCCTGTGAAAGTATCCATTCTGGGCCTCGTCTCTGAGTGTCTCTTTGTACTCCCCCAAAGCCTGTAGCCTAGCGAGCTGCATTAAGTTGATTAAAGTGGTACTATAGACAGTTACTTAGGCTCTTACTTTGCCCTTAGATTAAAGACAAGGAAGCATCCCCTTTTCAAGAGGTTTTTCCTTCTTCTTTTTTCCTCCCCCTCCCTCTTGAAAAACTGCAACTTTCAAAAGGGGTCAGTAAAAGACAAAGGCTCTTATGAACCGAAGAAGGAAAAAAGGCTTTTATGACAAATGATTTCTAATTTCCCCTTTGTTCCAAAAAGGCAGCAGTTATGCTGCCAGAAACATAACAACCCATCAGTAGGCCTTGATGGAAAGCTTCTACTGAAGGCTCCAGGAAAAGAGCTCATGACAAGCACCAATCATTTCCCCTTAAAATAGAATTAAGAAATAAAATTACTTCTCTGAAGAAAAATGCTTAGTCTGCCAGCCTTAAATCTGGAAAGGAAACTAAATGAAAGAAACATAATTCTAGCTATGTAGATAAAACATCAATGTAATAGAGAGGCCAGGTGAAAATTATTTTCATTTTGTATGCAGTGGGTGGTTAGGAAGAAAGGGTGCTTGTTGGGAGGGTGTGTGTGTTACTACTATGTGTGAGATCTGATAGTTCAATCCAACAAATAGGGTCACTTCAGAGGCCTCATTTAAATCTGAGAATAATTGGCCATGTGTGGGTGGTCACTACTGGATATTGCCCATAGTTCTCTACCTCTTCTCCCCCTTTTTTATCAACACAACAACCCTGTGAAGTAGTTTGAGAGGCAGTGACTATTCTATGATAACCCAGTGAGCTTCATGCCTCAATGGGGATTAAAATTTGGGACTCCCCAGCTTCAGTACAACACTCAAACGCAGTCTTCTGCAACCTCCTGAATGTGCTGGACTACAGCTTCCTTCCATAACCAGCATGGACAAGGACCATGGGAGTTGTAGTTCATCACATCCGAAAGGCACCTGGTTTGGGAAGGCCACGCTAACCACTAGACTTCACTCTGATCATGAACGGTTAGGGTGACCATATGAAAAGGAGGACAGGGCTCTTGTATCTTTAACAGTTGCATAGAAAAGTGAATTTCAGCAGGTGCCATTTGTATATATGGAGAACCTGGTAAAATCCCCTCTTCATCACAACAGTTAAAGCTGCAGGAGCTATACTAGAGTGACCAGAGTTAAAAGAGGGCAGGGCACCTGAAGGTTTAACAGTTGTGATGAAGAGGAAATTTCACCAGGTTCCCCATATATACAAATGATACCTGCTGAAATTCCCTTTTCAATACAACTGTTAAAGATACAGGAGCCCAGTCCTCCTTTTCATATGGTCACCCTACGTATGGTGATGTGTACATAACCAACCAGATGGGAAGCCAGACGTCAGTGGCACATAGTTAAGCTACTGAGGAAAATGTTCCCACCTGTTCTGCATCTGCATCTTTAACCTGCTACCAGACATTGCAAACAAGCAGTTTTCCACTGATGAAAGAACTGCTGTAAAGAACTGCAGAATGAACGGTTGCCCAAAAGCCACTAATAGCTTTAAAGGGGGACTAGACAAATTAATGGAGGATAAGGCCATCAAGGGCTACTAGTCATGCTGGCTATATGCTACCTTCAGTACCAGAGGCACCAATTGATGGGGAACATGGGTGAGAGGTGCTGCTGCATTCATATCCTACTCAGGGACATCCCACCCAGGCAGTTGGTTGGCCATTGAGGGTGCAAAATGCTGGACTAGATAAACCCTTAGCCTTCCAGCAGGGCTCCTCTTATGTTCTTATGTACTCTCTGCCTGGAGGCTGAAGGGCTGCACAACTGACCTGACTAAATAGGTTTCACACTTCTCTTGTGCAGCAGGCAAGTTCTGCAATGCAGTTACACACAAACATCTACAGATGTTCAAAGTTCTCATCTGTGAACTGGCCCAAATACTAAGATTAGTTCAGAAGCCTTGCTCCATAGCCCATTACCGTTGGACATTCACTAGGTGGAACCATGAGATGGGACCTTTTCTGGAGTAGTGCCTAAACCTTGGGGCACCCTCCCAGAGAGATCGTCCTGTCTCCATTTTTGCTTGCCTTTCACAGGACAATCAGACCTAAGTGGTGGTTCAACAGGCATTTAGCTTCCGCATCTCCAGCCCTATCCTTAGGCAGAGTGAGGCAACCGCCTCAGGCAACAGATGCTAGAAGGCAGCAATGGTAGTCCCCCAGCCATTCTACTCCCTTTGGAGGACAAAGCAGAGTGTGCCTCACAGCCTGTCCTACATCTCCTAAACTAGCCTGCTTCCTTCAATTGTAATAGACGACTGTATTCTGTTGCCAGTAGTGAAGTAAGGTTCAAGTGTCAGTCTAGTGGGTTTCCATACCTGGAATGGAGGAGGGCGCCATCTTGTCCTTTGCTTCAGGCAACAATATATTTTGGGCTAGACCTGGGCTTCTGAGTGATTCTTCTGCTGCTTTTTGTTTGCTGCTCCAACTCTTATGTTGTTGCCATTTCATATGTGTGTGTGTGTGTGTGTGTGTGTGTGTGTGTGTGTGTGTGTGTGTGATGTACCCAAAGATCACTTCCTTGGCTAATATTGCTGTTTTGTATTGGTAAGATGGTGGTAAAAATTAATGCCGTCCTGTGCAGACTCCTGCTCTGAAAAGCAGGCTAGAAATATTATAAATGAATAAATTAAATAAATTAAATAATTGAGGGGGGAAGAGAAACAAACAAACAAAAAAAACCCAGTCCTTACTGGAAGAAGAGTTGTCTCCTGAAGAGATTTTTGGAGTTAACTCCTCCAAATGCATACAGGAAAATCTCGTGCACATTGCACATACATATCACAATCCAGCCCTTCTGGAGAGGACAGAGGTAAGTGGACCACTTCCTCTGTGAGCAGTTCATGGCCCAGATCAGCAGAGCTGGGGCACAACAGCAGGAGAGGGCTGTTGCCTTGAGATCCTGCTTGGGGCCTTCTCAGATGAGGTGGTTGGCCACTGTGGAGAAACATGATGATGGACTTGTCTTATGTGCTCAGCTGCCAAGACAAACAGCACAGTCACCACATTCATTGCAGGAGCACCCACAAGCACTGGAAGAGCAGCTGTACTCATCTGTGCCCTTCCCTGCATGGGGAAGGGGAATGGCAAGCAAAGCCAGGCTTCACAGCTGCCCTGAGTCCTCTCCCCGATGGGAGAAGGCACAGGTTGGGTGAAGCAGCTTCCCTGCCCTTGGGCCTTCTCTGATGGGAGAAGACCGCTGCACACCAAAGCCTGTTCCCAATGGACACATCAAGAGGATCATCCTTCCAATGCATCCACCAGGGATCAAATGATGTCAGGAGATGTGTCTCCACCCTTTGACGTCAGGGAGCATGGAAATGCCTTCTGACATCATTTGGCTCATGGAGGGGCAGGTAGGGGGTTATCTGTCCCCTCATTCTGGTTGCCCACCCTCCCTGCCTGGTTCTAATGAAACTCAAGGCCATACTCTTAACACAGGATTCAAGGCAAATTTATGAAAACTTATACAATACAAATACCTCAACTTCTAGGACAGCCTTCCCCAACGTGATTCCCTTCAGTTGCTTTGGACTACAATTCCCATCAGCCCAGTCACCATGGCCAATGGTCAGGGATAATAGGACTTGTTGTCCAAAACATCCAGAGAACACCAGGTTGGAGAAGGCTAGGAAAACACCATTCATTTGTATCCCAACACAAATCAAGTCAGGTTGCTTGCAACCTGCGTCATGAATGGATACCTGCTTTCAGAGACCATGCCACAAAGCATGAGGTTCAGATCACTATGATGCAAAACATATTGTTTGGCACTCTCAATCCTTTGAACACAGGATAGTTTTAGGTTAGATTTTTACAGGGGCCATTTCCTTTAAAAAAGAGGATGCATTGCTGGGATTTTCTGGTGTTTTAAAGTTTCTCTTGTTTAACCAATATTCAAGCTGAACAGCACTCAAACTACAATATGGTTATGTCATGCCCACATCATTGGTGATGAGGAATGCAACTCTACACTCTCCCATACCTACGCCATGTTGTAAACTTTTAAATGTTATTTTGATTCATTTACAATGCAATGCTATACATCTCTAATAAGAATAAGTCCCACCGAGTTCAATGGGACTTACTCCAAGGTAAGTGAGCATAGAATTGCTGGGTACCTTTTGGATGTCATGGACTACAACTCCCAGGGCCCCTGGACAGCATGGCTAATGGCCATGCTGGCTGTGTATGATAGGAGTAACAGATCTTTCCATTCCATTAACCTTTTTTCCTTTAAAAATGTTATTATTGCTGTTTGTTTCCTTGATATTGGGCCTTGAAATATTCTGTGCTCCTCTCCAGAACTGCAGCACATTCCTCCACTGATGTGTATCACTCCTCTAATCCCCCAGCCAGTTGTAGTCCCACACATCTGAAGGACTCCAGATTGAAGAAGGCAGGTCCAGAGGCTGCCACTCAGGAGTGAGCTCCACTGAACTCCATGAGACTTTCATTTGGGCAAATGTAAGAACTATGTAAGGGCTATTCATCTAATTGAATCCTTTCCACCTCAAAGCCACTTGGTGATGTGAATCTCTGCTGGATAGCACTGGACCATAAGAAGAGTCATGCTGGATCAGACCAACGGTCAATCTAGTTCACAAAGTGGCCAGCCAGCTGTCAACCAGGAAACACAAGCAGGACATGGGCACAACAGTACACTCCCACTCATGTCTCCCAGCAACTCATGTACATAGGCTTACTGCCTCTGATACTGGAGGTAGCACAGAGCCATCAGGACTAGTAGCCATTGATAGCCTTCTTCTCCAGGAATTTATCCAACCTCCTTTTAAAGCCATCCAAATTGGTGGCCATCACTACATCTTGTGGTAGTGAATTCAAAAGTTTAACTTAGGGATCATATCCGAGTTTGCATACCTGATTTGTAAGGAGCCTTTAGACTACAGTTTCCTAGTTTGGATGTCATGGGAAACTGTGGTTTAAGAAACAAAGAAAGCTTCAGCAAAACTGAACACATGGGCACACAGATCATTTCCCAGTCCAATAAATCCTGGTTTATTGGACTGGAATTGTTACATCTGAAGCAGGCCATGGACAAACTAATAGGTTATATGTAGGCTATGTTTTGCAGGCCACCTTCAAAGTTTATACTTCAAGGTAACATTCAGCACCCTCCGTTTCCCACCCCTGCCTCATCCATCAGTCAGGCATCTGGTCACAAGGACTAGGCATGTACAAAATACACCTCCATACTTTGCATTTCACACTTCCTTGCATAAACTCCTTTCTGACCTTGCCTAACTGGTACACAAGCATTTTAGTGTCTCAGGCTCCTAGATTTTATTTTAGTCTGAGAAGGAAATGTGATGATATGTACATGTGTGTAATGTAGCAAAAAGGTATGCTTACTGAGGCATACAATCAGAATGTGTCAGTTTAAAAACACGCATACACACACACACACTGCAAACTTGCTTCATTGCTAGACAAATATTAGACACTATATTCAGTTCTTATTTATGTCATGGGGCAACCCAGCTGTTTCATAAACACATACGCACACATTTTAACCTCCTATTATAATGTCCCAGTCTACCCTAGATTTTGTTTTCCAGACCTTAATTATTCTAGAATCTGACATTAAAATATGTGTATGCTTCTACAGACATTTAGGGCTTGGAGATGCTCTAATCTTTGTTTCCTTATGCTGTGAGCATTAATTTAAAACAAACGAAAAACCATTGTTGTCATCAAAGAGAAATTGGCATCAGCAAACCACGCGAAAAAGAATTACGCAGGATACTAATGTACAATTAACACAGTCATGTAAATATGGTCCTTTTAAAACACACACACACACACACACACACACCACCTTCCATTTCTACTAGGGATGTGCTCCGCTCCGATTAGGAGCGTAGAAGCAGTAGCGGATTGGCCTGCTCCGCCTTACCCAGAGGCGGAGTAGGAGCGGACCGCGGACCCCCTAGAAGCAAGGCGAAGAGAAGCGACCATTTTTCGGAGCTCCGAGTTCAGGCGGAGCGCTCCGGTCGCCATCTTGAAAACATTTCGCCATAGGATTGCATTGCGGCAAATAATCGCGCATAACTACGTTGTTTTTGAAGCTATCGTTCTGGAAATTCTTGTGCACAGAGAGTCGTGGATGGGGGTCATTTTGAGACCACTCTCACCTCTCTGCGTGCTGTGGTTCACGTGCAATATTTTTTTAAAAATCGGGTCAACCGCGGGGCTCAAACTGCGTTTCGGCTTTTCGCCCATAGGATTGCATTGAGGGAAAGAATCGGGGATAACTGGGGGGGGGTTTAAGCTATCGTTCTGAAAATTCTTGTGCACAGAGAGTCGTGGATGGGGGTCATTTTGAGACCACTCTCAACTTTCTGCGTGCTGTGGTTCACGTGCAATATTTTTTTAAAAATCGGGTCAACCGCGGGGCTCCGTTTCGGCTTTTCGCCCATAGGATTGCATTGAGGGAAAGAATCGGGGATAACTGGGGGGGGGTTTAAGCTATCGTTCTGAAAATTCTTGTGCACAGAGAGTCGTGGATGGGGGTCATTTTGAGACCACTCTCAACTTTCTGCGTGCTGTGGTTCACGTGCAATATTTTTTTAAAAATCGGGGTTTGGGTTTTTTTTATTTTTTTTTTTTTATTTTTTTGGAAGCGATGACAGGCACATTCAACTCCCAATCCTGATGAGAATTGATCTCCTCAGAAAGCATCCTCCTCCAATCCCAGCGTTGGAGGGGGGACTAAGGCAGACCCACCCTGAGAACTTTCTGTTTTGTGTCTCTTTGTGGGTTGGCGTTCGTGGAGGGAACACTTACTTAGCTAGTGCTCCTGCTTTGGAGATAGATTAATTTAATATAGGTTTAGTTTGGCGCGTGTGTGTGTTTGTTTGCTTCTTTCTGACTTGTAGCTTAGTTTGCCCTGTGTTTTCCCCTTACTTTGATTTAATATAAACTTTATTTTTGAATTTTGGAGTGTGTGGTTGGGTTGGTTGCCCCCCCCTTCCCTGTATTAAAGCCTGACTGTTCTGCTTTTGTGAAAGCTTTCTTTTGAAAGCATACACACAGTTTTTGTCCCATTTCCCTACATTTATATTCTTAAACATATTTTATTATATTCTTTCACATAGTCCATTAGTATATATTCTCATACATATTATATTAGTATTCATATTTTGTTCTTCTTATAGTAGTGGTTGGTTCTTTTCCCCCCTCCCCTCTCTTAAATCCTGATTGTGTTTCCTTCTATCTTCTATATACCAAATATACCAAAAAAATTGGATTCTCTTTTTCTTCTCTGTGTAACTTCGACGGAGTGGGCTGCTTTTGTCAAGTTCAACAGGCAGCCACAGATTGAGCATTTTGGGGAAAGCATACGCACACCATTTCCCTATTCTTAAACATATTATTATTATATTCTTTGACATAGTCTTAGTAGTCTATTAGTATACATTCTCATACATATTATAGTAGTGGTTGGTTCTTTTCCCCCCTCCCCTCTCTTAAATCCTGATTGTGTTTCCTTCTATCTTCTATATACCAAATATACCAAAAAAATTGGATTCTCTTTTTCTTCTCTGTGTAACTTCGACGGAGTGGGCTGCTTTTGTCAAGTTCAACAGGCAGCCACAGATTGAGCATTTTGGGGAAAGCATACGCACACCATTTCCCTATTCTTAAACATATTATATTATATTCTTTGACATAGTCTTAGTAGTCTATTAGTATACATTCTCATACATATTAGTAGTAGTAGTATTCATATTTTGTTCTTGTTATAGTAGTGGTTGTCCCATTTCTTGTCCCATTTCCCTACATTTATTAGTAATATTCTTAAACATATTATTATATTCTTGTAGATATTCTTAGTAGTAGATATATATATATATATTAGTATATTCTCATACATATTAGTAGTAGTATATTTTATTGTTCTTGTCCCATTTCCCTACATTTAAACATATTATATCTTCTTATACATATTCTTAGTAGTACCTTATACATAGTATTAGTAGTATTAATATTTTGTTAGTCATCATGAAAAGAGGAAGCAGGCGTGCTGAAAGCAGCAAGGCTCAGTCTGCCAGCAGTAAGCAGGCTTCCTCTCCTCCTGTGAAACTCAAACGGGCAACTCCTTGGCTGACTGCTCCAAAACAGAAGCAGGACAAGCAGCAGGCAGAGCCACTCTCTTCTGCAACTTGTGCCCGGCGTTCTCTTTTTGAGGGTGGGAATGGGAAAAGTGCCCGTTTGCAAGAGGCACGTGGCAGCAGTGCCATTAGAGGAGGAGGAGTATCCCCAACTCCTTCATTCTCCTTTCAGCCCACGAGCCCGATGATGGACCTAGACGAGGTCCTCAGCACAGTGGAGGGGGGGGAGGAGGAGGAGGAGGCGGTGGGCCTCCAGGATGTGGGGGCTGAGGAGGAGCAGCAGCAGGCCGAGGCTCTCTCCCCAGTCTCATCCCACACCCCTGTTTCTGTGGCAACACCAGAGAGCTCAGGCGGGCAATTGGTGGTGTCACCACGGAAACGAAAGACAAGCATCGTGTGGGACCACTTTGAGTTGGGAGCGGATCCCCGCTTTGCTGTCTGTCGCCACTGCAAACTCAGCCTAAGCAGGGGTTCATCGACAGGGCATTATGGAACCAGCAGCATGAAGATGCATCTTAAGAGGCAGCACCAGTCGGTCTTGCTGGGGAAAGAGGCGGGCAAGGCGACTGGTTCCAGGGGAAAGCCGAAGGCGGCGGCTGCTGCTGCTGCTGCTGCTGCTGCTGCTGCTGGCACTTCCAGTCTCAGCTCTCCATCTCCCATCCCCACAAGGGTTAGGCAGGCAACCCTGCCGGAAATGGGGTGGGGGAAGTATGGAACCACAAGATGGCGTTTTCCAACGCCCTCCCAGATCACCACGTCAATCGGTGAGATGGTGGCGTTGGACGACCAGCCATTCAGCCTCGTCGACAACGCAGGCTTCAAGAGGCTGATGGCGCTTGTGGTGCCATACTACAAGCTGCCGTGTCGCACCACCCTGAGCAGGCGGGTGGTGCCTTCCCTGTACCGTTCCTGCAGGGAGTTAGTGCTGGGTCGTCTGTGCCAGGCAGAGGCACGGATGGTGCACTTCACCTCGGACATTTGGTCCAGCGAGGGCGGAGTGCACGCTTACCTGTCCCTGACGGCACACTGGTGGGCAGCCGTGGGGCAGGAAGGATCCAGCACTACAGGGACTGGCAAGGAGGGCTACTGCTGGGCCCTCCTCCACACGCAAGTGATGGACCAGTCCCACACGGCAGGGGAGATTACGGAGGCCATGAACCGCATGGTGGATGGGTGGCTAGCTGGGCAGAAGGTCACCCGCGGTTACATGGTCACGGACGGGGGAGCCAACATGGTGAAGGCGGTGCGCGACGGCGGATTCGAGGGCGTCCGCTGCATCGCGCACGTCTTGAACCTGGTGGTGAGGGATGGCCTTGGGATGGGCAGCAGCAAGCCCAACCTCGGTCCCCTGTCCGGGATCCGTAACCTCCTGGAGAGCTGCAGAAAGGTGGCAGGCCATTTCCACCACAGCGTCAAGGGCAGTCGCTTGCTGCGGGAGAAGCAGGAGGAGTTGAATCTCCCGCAGCACAGGCTAGTGCAGGATGTGGTGACACGCTGGAACTCCACCTACCTGATGCTGGAGCGGATGGTGGAGCAACAGCGTGCCATCCACGACTTGTTCAGGGTCAGGGACATGGGCGTCCACCACCTGGGCAAGCAGCAGTGGGACGCCATGTCCCAGCTGGTGGCGGTCCTCAAGCCGTTCCTGAACGCCACCGAGACCCTGAGCAAAAGCTCTGCCCTCCTCAGCCAGGTGATCCCTGTATGCAGGCATCTCCAGAAACAGATGGGCGACTTTCTGGAGTACAGGGATCCCGTCACCGGCAGGCGCTTCGAGCCCGAGGTCCGCGAAGCGGTGACTAGGCTGAGGGACGGCGTGACGCGGAGGCTGGAGCCCATCCAAACCGACAGGGTCCACATGTTGGCAGCCATGTGCGACCCTCGTGTGAAGGATGGGCTTTGTGGGCCAAATAGCAGGCAGCACTGGGTGGAAACGCTGGTGGGCGAAGTGCGGGCGGCATGGGCCAAGAGGGTGGGGCAGAGTGAGGCAGAGGAGCAGGCCACCCCTCCCCGCAGCAGCACCAGCAGCACCAGCAGCAGCCTCACCTGCATCCCTCCCAGCAGCAGCACAGGCGAGGGGTATTGGGAAGAGGCTCTGCACACCGTGTTTGGGCAGAGACCCTCCCCAGCCACCAGCCAGGATGACGCTGCAACCACCGTGCAGCGTTACCTGTCAGAGCCCATCGAGGACTCCTCCATGGACCCCCTGGCCTACTGGTCATCCCGTTTTCAGATTTGGCCGGACCTGGCGCGGGTGGCCATGGATCGACTCAGCTGCCCACCCACCAGTGTTCCAAGCGAGAGGGTGTTCTCTATGGCGGGCGACATAGTGACCCCTCACCGCTCTCGCTTGGAGCCGGACTTGGTGGAGCAGCTGGTCTTTCTGAAGGGCAATCTCCCCCTGCTGGGATACCCCACCCTCAAGCCCTCGTGGGAGTGACAGGCAGGCTCCCTTTAATTCCACCCCTCCTTGGGTTGGCAGGCACACTACAGTTCAGGCAGGCTGGTTTTTTCTCTGTAGGCACTAGGCAGAGTTTGTCACCGTGCGTGTGTGTGACTGACTGTGAGGGCAAAGCACCGCACTTGAGTTCATTTCATTTCTGTGGCGTCCGGTACAGCTTAGTCAACTCATCCGGATAGTTTTCCACCCAGTTCCAAAAGACTCCATTTATTTATTTATTTATTTATTTATTTATTTAATTAATTACATTTATATACCGCCCCACAGCCAAAGCTCTCTGGGCGGTTTACAACCGTTTGTCCATGATTGACTGCACGTTTAGGTGAGGTGCAAGCAGGGGGCAAGGCAATGCCTGGCACCACCACCACCACTAGCCAGGCTGCCTCTCTCCAGCAGTCCACGGGTCGCCCTTTGGAGTGCCCTGGGAGTGGAAGACGTACTCCCTGATCCAGAAGTATGGTTTTTTGAGAAGCAAACAGGCGAGTCCTCGCCTTTGAGAAGCAACCTTTCACTTGAACTCATGGAAGTCATTGACTTCAGCACAGCCACTACATAGAGGCTGTGGACCTCTGGGTGACTCCATCAGTGTGCTGATTTTGAGAAGCAACCTTTCACTGAAACTCATTCACTTCCCCAATTGAGGGTGAGGGAGGTTACACTCCAGCAGTCCACGGGTCGCCCTTTAGATAGCTCGGGGATCAAATGGAGTCCTTGATCTGTGTGCTGATTTTGAGAAGCAACCTTTCACTGAAACTCATTCACTTCCCCAATTGCGGCTGGTACTCCAACAGTCCACCGAACGCCCATAGCACAGCCACTTAGTGCATAGGGACAGTTTAAGTTTCCTCCTGAGAAGTGAGCACTCACTTCAACTCATGACAGCCATTGACTTCACCACAGCCACTACTGCGGATGCTGTGGTCCTCCAGGATGTGGGGATAAGTAGCAGTCGCTGGTCGAGCTTCTCTCCCCAGTCTCATATGGAGCAATTTTGAGCTCTCACTTCGACTTCAAGTTCAGACACTTGAGCACAGCCCCTACGGTGGAGGCACAGCTGGCCGTGCCTCTCTCCCCAACCACTGACTGCACAGGGACAGTTTAAGTTTCCTCCTGAGAAGTGAGCACTCACTTCAACTCATGACAGCCATTGACTTCACCACAGCCACTACTGCGGATGCTGTGGTCCTCCAGGATGTGGGGATAAGTAGCAGTCGCTGGTCGAGCTTCTCTCCCCAGTCTCATATGGAGCAATTTTGAGCTCTCACTTCGACTTCAAGTTCAGACACTTGAGCACAGCCCCTACGGTGGAGGCACAGCTGGCCGTGCCTCTCTCCCCAACCACTGACTGCACAGGGACAGTTTAAGTTTCCTCCTGAGAAGTGAGCACTCACTTCAACTCATGACAGCCATTGACTTCACCACAGCCACTACTGCGGATGCTGTGGTCCTCCAGGATGTGGGGATAAGTAGCAGTCGCTGGTCGAGCTTCTCTCCCCAGTCTCATATGGAGCAATTTTGAGCTCTCACTTCGACTTCAAGTTCAGACACTTGAGCACAGCCCCTACGGTGGAGGCACAGCTGGCCGTGCCTCTCTCCCCAACCACTGACTGCACAGGGACAGTTTAAGTTTCCTCCTGAGAAGTGAGCACTCACTTCAACTCATGACAGCCATTGACTTCACCACAGCCACTACTGCGGATGCTGTGGTCCTCCAGGATGTGGGGATAAGTAGCAGTCGCTGGTCGAGCTTCTCTCCCCAGTCTCATATGGAGCAATTTTGAGCTCTCACTTCGACTTCAAGTTCAGACACTTGAGCACAGCCCCTACGGTGGAGGCACAGCTGGCCGTGCCTCTCTCCCCAACCACTGACTGCACAGGGACAGTTTAAGTTTCCTCCTGAGAAGTGAGCACTCACTTCAACTCATGACAGCCATTGACTTCACCACAGCCACTACTGTGGATGCTGTGGTCCTCCAGGATGTGGGGATAAGTAACAGTCGCTGGTCGAGCTTCTCTCCCCGGTCTCGTCCCACCCCTCTTCCGCTGTAACCCTGTCTTTGAGAAGCAAGCTGTCACTTCAACTCATGGACTTCCCCTATGTGCGGGTGGTACTCCAGTAGTCGACCGATCGCCCATAGCACAGCCACTTAGTGCGTAGGGACAGTTTAAGTTTCCTCCTGAGAAGCAAGCTGTCACTTCAACTCATGGACTTCCCCTATGTGCGGGTGGTACTCCAGGTGTCCACCGATCGCCCATACCACAGCCACTTTGTGTGTACGGACAGTTTAATTTTCCTGAGAAGTGAGCACTCACTTCAACTCATGGACTTCCCCAATTGCGGCTGGTACTCCAACAGTCCACCGAACGCCCATATCACAGCCACTTAGTGCATAGGGACAGTTTAAGTTTCCTCCTGAGAAGTGAGCTTTCACTTCGACTCATGACAGCCATTGACTTCACCACAGCCACTTCTCGGTGGATGCTTTGTTCCACCAGGATGTGGGTGAGGAGGATTAGTTGCAGCAGCTGGCCGAGCGTCTCTCCCCAGTCTCGCAATTCAAGTTATCTGAGAAGTGAGCTTTCACTTCGACTCATGGACTTCCCCTATGTGTGGGAGGTACTCCAGCAGTCGACCGATCGCCCATAGAACAGCCACTTAGTGTGTACGGACAGTTTAATTTTCCTGAGAAGTGAGCACTCACTTCAACTCATGAAACTCATGAAAGCCATAGACTTCCGAAGCAACCTCTCTCTCCTCAGTCTCATCCTCTTCCTCTTCCCCTTCTGCTGTAACCCGTCTTTGAGAAGCAAGCTTTCACTTAAACTCATCATTCACTTCCCCAACTGAGGGAGGTAAAGTCCAGCAGTCCACGGGTCGCCCTTTGGAGTGCCCTGGGAGTGGAAGACGTACTCCCTGATCCCGAAGTATGGTTTTGAGAAGTAAGCTGTCACTTGAACTCATGAGCCTCTGTGCAAAAGCTGTCCTTGTGTGTGTGGTTGTGAGTGTTACTGCAGCTGCCTGTCTCGCTGCGAAAATGAAACAGGCAAGTCCTCGCCTTTGAGAAGCAACCTTTCACTTAAACTCATGGAAGTCATTGACTTCAGCACAGCCACTACGTAGAGGCTGTGGACCTCTGGGTGACCCGATCAGTGTGCTGATTTTGAGAAGCAACCTTTCACTGAAACTCATTCACTTCCCCAATTGCGGCTGGTACTCCAGTAGTCCACCGAACTCCCATAGCACAGCCACTTAGTGCATAGGGACAGTTTAAGTTTCCTCCTGAGAAGTGAGCACTCACTTCAACTCATGACAGCCATTGACTTCACCACAGCCACTACTGCGGATGCTGTGGTCCTCCAGGATGTGGGTGAGGATTAGTCGCAGCAGCTGGTCGAGCTCCTCTCCCTGGTCTCGTCCCACCCCTCTTCCGCTGTAACGCCCTCTTTGAGAAGCAAGCTGTCACTGAAACTCATGAAAGCCATAGACTTCCGAAGCAACCTTTCACTTCAACTCATTGACTTCCCCTTTGAGAAAAAGCTAAGCTCCAGTAATGCACCGTTTTTCCGTGGGACAGCTCTCTTTCGAGAAGCTGCACTGCATATGCAGCAGTGCCATGGCTTTGAGAAGCCGAGACCCATCCCAGCCACCGGGAACCGGAGGAAAACTCCAGCAGTCCACGGGTCACCCTTTAGATAGCTCGGGGATCAAATGGAGTCCTTGATCTGTGTGCTGATTTTGAGAAGCAACCTTTCACTGAAACTCATTCACTTCCCCAATTGCGGCTGGTACTCCAACAGTCCACCGAACTCCCATAGCACAGCCACTTAGTGCATACTAGGGACAGTTTAAGTTTCCTCCTGAGAAGTCAGCACTCACTTCGACTCATGACAGCCATTGACTTCACCACAGCCACTTTGTGTGGGATGCTGTGGTCCTCCAGGATGTGGGGATTAGTAGTAGTCACTGGTCGAGCTTGTCTCCCCGGTCTCGTCCCACCCCTCTTCCGCTGTAACCCTGTCTTTGAGAAGCAAGCTGTCACTTCAACTCATGGACTTCCCCTCAGAGAAAAAGCTAAGCTCCAGCAGTCCACCGATCTCCCGTAGCACAGCCACTACGTTTCCTGAGAAGTGAGCTCTCACTTCAACTCGTCTTGTAGTGCGCCCGCCGAGTTGAGCACAGCCACTACAGTGGAGGCGCCTGCCCGCCTGCCTGGGAGCCATCCTTGTGAGGTAGCTGGATCTGCTGGGACTGACTCCCCCACAGATCTATGGCTTACTTGTGCAAGGTACCAGCTTTTCTGGGCCCGCCAACCCATGCCTGCCTGCCTGTCTGCCCGCCTCCCCCGGGGTGCTGCTGTGGTGGGGCATCTGCCAGGACTGACTCCTCGCCTACTCTGCCTGCCTCTCTGCCCGCCTGGTGCCTGGTTTGCTCCCAATCGTCCTCCTCTGTGCCCCTCAAGGCGTAACTGCTGGCTTAGAAAGAAAGAACCAGCCATCTTTGCCTCACTTTGCGCCCACTTATGGGTTGGTTTGCTATGCGTTAGTGCTCAAGCCATCCTTGCGGCACTACAATGCATGCTGCCTGCCTGCTTTCCCTCCCTTCTCCCCTTCCCGCCTTGCAGCGATGGTGTATGTGTCTTGCTTTGACTAAGGGGAGAAGTCCTTCCTGCGCTCACTTAGACTTTATCAAATTCAATAATCCCTTTTTCAAATGTGCCAGAAGATTTAGGGTTATCTCGTGGCATGTTGGGATTGCCTTGGAACTGGCCCCATTGAGCTGTCTGCAATTGCAACTTTAAATCCCTGACATACTGGAGTGTTCAAATTTCAAAAGTTCCCCTAACATCAGGGGATGATGGGATTGCCTTGAAACTTGGTGTCCATGGGGACACATGGGTAAGCTGTCATGGGACCAAAGGATAGGTTTCTAACGTGCAAATTGACGTAGTTGTAGAATGGGACTTGATTTGGGGTGAGTTAAAAAGTTTAAGCCGCGCCAAAAATCAGGGGATGATGGGATTTGCTTGCAACTTGGCGTGCATGTGGACACATGGATAAGCTCTCATGGTGCCGAGTTTGAGGTTTCTAACATGCAAATTGACGGAGCTATCCCAAGGGGTGTGAATGGGGTGCCCGATTTTCATAAATTCCCCAAAAATCAGGGGATGATGGGATTGCCTTGAAACTTGGCGTGCATGTGGACACGTGGATAAGCTATCATGGTGCTGAGTTTGAGGTTTCTAACGTGCAAATTGACGTAGTTGTAGAATGGGACAATTTGGGGTGAGTTAAGCCATGCCAAAAATCAGGGGATGATGGGATTTGCTTGCAACTTGGCGTGCATGTGGACACATGGATAAGCTGCCCTGGTGCCGAGTTTGAGGTTTCTAACATGCAAATTGACGGAGCTATCCCAAGGGGTGTGAATGGGGTGCCCGATTTTCATAAATTCCCCAAAAATCAGGGGATGATGGGATTGCCTTGAAACTTGGCGTGCATGTGGACACGTGGATAAGCTATCATGGTGCTGAGTTTGAGGTTTCTAACGTGCAAATTGACGGAGCTATCTAAAGGGGTGTGAATTAGGGTTATGGGAGGTGCGTTAGAGGGTAGAGCCGCGCCAAAAATCAGGGGATGATGGGATTTGCTTGCAACTTGGCGTGCATGTGGACACATGGATAAGCTGCCCTGGTGCCGAGTTTGAGGTTTCTAACATGCAAATTGACGGAGCTATCCCAAGGGGTGTGAATGGGGTGCCCGATTTTCAAAAATTCGCCAAAAATCAGGGGATGATGGGATTGCCTTGAAACTTGGCGTGTGTGTGTATACGCCCATGAGGTGTCATGGTGCCAAACGTGAGGTTTCTAACTTCAACGGAAAAAAAGTTGTTTACTTTTTTAGCTTTCAATGCAACCCTATGGGGGGGCAAAAACGGAGCTCCGGATCCGGATCCGGAGCTCCGAGCGGAGCGGAGCGGAAGTGGGCGGAGCGGGGGCGGGGCGGAGCGACCCGCTCCGAAAAATGGCGGATCTGCAAGTGAAGCGGAGCGGGGGGTCCGTGCACACCCCTAATTTCTACCAGTGAAATGGCTACAAATGGGCTGCCATTAACTTTTGTAACTTGAGTAGGTGCCTGCAAAGGGCCAGGTGGTGTTTATGCAGATGACTGAGCATGTTACAATGTGTTCTTCCTTTTGGATAAAACATTAGTGTATCAGATGTGACAAATCAGATGTTCATCTTCCGCACTCCTGCATTATTTTACATTGAGAATTAGATAATGTGCTGGCTTAGCTTTTCGCTCAGACTTTTCCTCCTCCTCTCCTATTTCTTGAGGTTACGTTTATATATAAAGTTCTCCCGACACTCTGCATAATCATTATCATTGCTGCACAGTCTCTTACAAGCTGGCTAGGTACTACCGTGAACCTAACACCTACAGGTACCGTGTCTTTTGTACTCCAGTTCACACCCGGCATTGCAATTTAGAAGCAGAAACACTGTCACGATGCCATCAGTAGAGAGAATTAGAAAGAAGCCATTTCCACCAGCAGCCTCCTAAATTACCAGGCATTGGCAATGCTAATCCCTTCTAACATATGAATGCATTTGTCAGACATCAGATTTGCTTTGCAAGAAGAGCTCTGCAATGGTATCACAGTTCCTCCCTGAGCCGTTGCATTACTAATCCTGAGCATCTTGTATAATGCCAATGCAAGGAGCCCATAACTGAACACAAATGACATGAAGATTCTCTCGTCTGTTGTTGAAGAGCAACCTTTGTATATAAGGTGATGTCTGCCATAAGAGCACTGAGTGATACAACAACAGGATACATATTTATGGAGGAGACTTTTTGGTAAAGCAGATTAACATGAAAATAGCCAGTACACTGTGCTAAGAAAAATAAAAATTGAGCATAGAGTCGCCTTATATTCAGAGCCCAAACGTAATTTGAGGGGCCCTGAACTGATCCATACATACATACAATCGCATGAATCACACACACAAAAATCTGAAACAACTCTGTCTTTAGATATAGATAGATATACATACAGATATAGATATATTTATTTGACATTTATTTATTTATTTATTTATTACATTTTTATACTGCCCAATAGCCGAAGCTCTCTGGACAACATTTAGCCTGAAGAAGGGTCCAAAAAATGGCTATTTTGTCACTTTTTAGTTGATCCTGTTGATGTTTAGATATTATTATTATTATTATTATTATTATTATTATCTAACATGGCTGAAAACATTTTATAAATACACCAATTCACTTGAAAAGTTTATTTTTCCAGCCTTTTGTATTGAAAAGTCATGAATGATCTGCTATGTTTTTAGGCCACAAACTTGGACTATTGAAAACCATGAATCAGAAAGTGAACCATTCTTCCTCCTTTTTGTAAACCTTTGTCTGAATATGGCAGCGCTAATGGTGATACTACCTGACTATCTTTGGAAAATATTAAACTGGATTTCCATGATGTATCTGGGAGCTTTTCTTCACCATCAGTTGCCACAGACATGGAAGCTGTGGGGCACTCATGGAACGTACAGTGACTCCTCCATGGACTGGCACATCCTGGATCATGCCAGCAGGCAGACAATAGTGTGGGCGGCAGCAGCAAGGCTTTGAGTGCCCACCGTTCCTGGGCCCCAGTAAGTGCAGCCCTCCCAGGTAGTACATGCTGGAAGTTGTAGGCTGTTCCTCCATTATGGAGCCCTAAGGCTGTGCTTTAAAATGGTGGTTCCATCATAAAATGGCGGTTCCATCATAAAATGGCGGTTCCATCATAAAATGGTGGTTTCATCATAAAATGGCTGCCGAGGCCTCAGATTTCCAAATCCATGGCCTAGGCTTGCATAGTCCAAATAGAAAATTAAAACGAAAGCTGAGATTCTCAGGAACTGGAGTTTTGATGCAATACCACATTCTGCACTTTTCCACATGTGCACAGAGGTTCTGAAAATAACCACATACATTATTAAGTTAAGCCTCCTCAAATTCTTCTCATCTGAATTTCCTCCCAAATTTTGGAATGACATGGATGGATTTATAAATTTTGTTTTCTCTCAGGTTCTCACTTCCAATCATAAATTGAGTTCACCCCAAAAGTTGAGATTTTTAAAATAAATTCACTTAAAAGACCAAGTATGTTTGGGGTGCATTTCTCCTAATTCATGCAGTTTTGCATATAATTTTGCCTAATATACACATTTTTTTGCAAGAATTCTTCTAATAAAATACATTTTATGTTATTTATTTATTTATTTTCACTAATATGCACGTTTTGTGTGCACTTTTCCCTAATATACACATATTTGTACACTTAGTTTTAAGGAGAACTCAGTTGCAAAATTCAGAGACATGCAAATTTCAAAGGATATCTGAATTTCAGTTTATGTATTGGTTCAAAAGTGCAAAATAAGGAAAGTTCACATTAAATTGTGAACTGAATGAATTGCTTCCCCATCCCTAATTTTGGAGTCCTGAATGACATGGTCCTGTCTCTGAAGTGGAAAAAATGCATGAGGAATCTGTTCTGTTTTTGTTTCATTTTGTGATTTCTGTATTTTGTATAGGGGCATGCAGAGAAGAGTTAGGGCTTTGCTAGACTACCGCCTAATCCGTGCAGGAGGAGCGACAAGCCCGTGCTACAAGTAGCACGGGCTGTCGCTCCTTGCTAGATTTGGACACGACGGGGGAAAGCAAAGCCCCATCACGTCTGCCATTTTTTTATTTTTTAAAGGGGCCAGACGCAGGAATGCTCCTGCTTAGGTAAGGCCCTTTTTAAAAACAAACAAACAAAAACTTCTCCCCGCTTCCCCCCATCCATGAGTCCCCCCCTCTCCCATCGGCTTCGTTTCCCCCCTTCCTTCCCCTGCCTCTGATCTTCCCCCGTCTCCCGCCGGCTTCGTTTCCCCCCACCCCCGCCAGCCCCGCCAGCTCTGTCGCCAGCCCCCTTTTCCCCCTGCCTCCTATCCTCCCCCCCACCTCCCTCAGGCTCCGATCTCCCCCCCAACTCCCCCGGGCTCTGATCCAGGCATCGTTTCCCCCACACCCCTCCCCCAGGCTCCGCCGCTTGTCCTGGCTACTCGCGAGTAAGCACGGTAGCCGGGAAAAGCAGCGGGACGAGTTAGACACCCGCAGCCTCGGGCTCAGCCTGAGGCCGAGGGTAATACTGGGCCAAAAGAGGTTCTGTTTAGCCCGAGCCGAAGGAGGTTTCAGCCCTGGCTGACCCCGCGATCCCCTGTGCGTCATCTGGCCACACAGAGGTGAGCCCGGGGTCAGCCCGGGCTGAAACCTCCATCTAGCAAAGCCCTTAGTTACAACTGTTAGTTCTTACATTCATCTCTGTGTTTCCTCCCCTCTATGTTATCAAATTTTTGCAGTGTTTTACCAGTCTTGATATGGTTGTATCCCAATTCCTCTATTTATTTATTTATTTATTTATTTATTTATTTATTTATTTATTTTATTTATTACATTTCTATACAGACCAATAGTCAGAGCTCTCTGGGCAGTTCACCCACTCTGTTGGTGGGTGGGTGTGAATGCAGTATTTTACTGAAATGTATGTGCCCTTGTGTATATTGATAAACCACGGCAAACAATGCAATGCTAACGTGATTGTTCATGTGGTCATATCAAGATTCTTTTTTCTGTGGTGTGGGGGAAAGTGTGACCAGGTGACCTCCATGCCCGTTCAGTCTCCTAACTGCTGAGGGACAACTTCAAGGCCCTGGCTCTCTGTTCTCATGGCTCGTCATGTCTAAATGGACTTGGACAGGATGTCTTCAAATAAAAACTGTCCACTGACAGCTCTTCAAATAGAAGATGGTCCTCTGTAAATATGAACACATGGGCCCTTTCTACACCAGCCTTTTTTCCAGGGATCATCCCTGGATCAACCCTGTGCATCCAAATGATGCACAGGGGATCCCGGAAGCAGGGAGGGATGATCCCTCCATTTCCCTGGGATAACTGAGAAAACATACACACACAAGTCTCTTCCTGTCCTACAGGGAATGAGTAGGGATTGGGGTGGAGAAATTTGAACCAATATACAAACTTTCAAACCAATATACAAACTTTCAAACCAATATACAAACCAAAACTCAGTTATCTTTCAAAATTTGTACTGTCCCAAAATCTGCAAACCAAGTTCTCCAATAAAAAAACCAACTGCATACAAAAATGTTAGGTGAGACTGAGTACAAAAAAGTGTGTGTGTTTGGAGAGATGCACAGAAAATGCGTGAGCATTTTCATGCAAACTTTTTTTTTAAGATTGGAAAAATGAGAAACTGAAAGAAGCCATAATTAAAACCATAATTGTCCATCCTAGAAATGAGTGAGCCTAGCTGTGCACGCCCTATGCTGTTGCTGACCATTCACTCAGTGACTCAGCTGGGGGATTAGAGGCAATGTCAGCTATTGGATCCCACCGGTTAGACATACTGTAACGTTGCGCCCAACCATCACAATCCCGAGCTTGGCCAGTCGCAACAACAAGGCGTCTGCATTCGTTTCAATGGGCCGTGCCTTTTTGCATTTGTATCAGTGCCAGGCTGACCCTCTACACTGTGCACAGGGCAGGCATGTGCTCCAGAGGACCTGTGTGCAAAAAACAATATTTGTCCTGAATGAAAAGCTGAAAGGGTTTCATCTGTCAATGCCACGGCTATTTTTAACCATGCCCAGACCCCTGTTGGGACCCTGTTCTTCTATGCATGTGTTTATTTACAACTCGGTAAGAAACTTCATTCTTTCTTCTTTTCCATGATGGCAGGTTTTTCAATTTCCCTAAATCAAAATCTGGAGAGAACACAGTGGTGATGAAGGGAGGGGTAGGCAGGAGGTAATGAAACAGCCGTCACATTATCTTCCTGTGACTGCGGAAAAAGCAACTTACCCTGGGTATCAGCCCTTGAATATGAGACAGCCTTCGATTGGTCATAGCATGGCAGGTCTCAGCATGTATAACTATGATTTCTGCTAACTGGTCACAGCCTCCCATTTTCACACCTTTTTTGCACTAAATGATTAGAACTGATCGCTGTCCCTAGGACATCGTTATTTAAAATACTAATAAGCCGGGCAGCAATGGGAAGGACTATCAAAACAGGATTCCTCTTTTTTTCTTCCCCCCCTCTCATTGTTTGTGTTTTAGCAAGCTCCTGCGAATGCATCCCATTAGCTCTTCTCCTTTCTTAAAAAATATACAATTAAAGATGCATACAATGTCTAAACAGCTGAGCGAATGTCTCAGCCATCAGCTTTGGCTTCCGGTCTAAAAAATCACAAGTATCCTATCATAATTACCTGAAAGAATGAGATATCCATCTCTCTCTCTCTCTCTCTCTCTCTCTCTCTCTCTCTCTCTATATATATATATATATATATATATATATCATAGATTGCTCATCCAAACTGGTAAAAAGCTGTTTTCAAAAGATAACGACAAGGAGCACGCGAGACACCAAGCCTCGCTAATAAATAGTTCTCAGAAATATCAGCTCTCAATTTACTACTTGTACACAATGGGCCAGTCGAAACTTGTAGGATGATCCAATTTGCCACAGCTCTTGTTTTCAGTCTTTGTGAAGCCGCCTAGTGAGCACAGCAGGAGCCACTTGCTTTTCTCCCCTGAGTCAATCAGTGGGGTTTTGTTTCCTGCTGGTCAAAAAAATATCAGGTGGCTTTGAGAGTCTAATTATCAATGAAAAATTAAATTCAGGACAGGAACCTGACCAGGAGCCGCCCCCTGCCACCTCTCTTTCATATGTGTGGTTGAGAGTCCCCAAGTTATCTTGTTACCAAAATGTATTCAAACCAGGCATAGGAGACGAAGAAAGGGATATAAACCTGATGATCCAAAAAGGATAATTGATTTTTACACCCTGCAAATTTCCTCTTCTGCTTTATTGGCAGAGTGAGGTGCACAGTTCTAATTACCAAGAACTACCTCAAAAATTAGCAAACGATCAGGGAGTTTCTAATTAAGAATTGTTAAGCCAAGCTTAGCTCAACATTGTTCTATAATTTACCAACCTTGGGGAATCTTATTTCCCAATATACATGATCACACACACACACACACACACACACACACCAACAGACTTCTGGCCTCACTGCTTATGTTGTAAGCAAATGAAGCTAAAACATGTTCCACAAATATCTGGTCTAAATGGTGGAAATGGGATGAAAGAGGCACTGGACTTATTCTCTTTTTGTGTATAAAGATGGATCTGAAAGAAATTAGGCCAAATAATCACTCCCTCTAATAGTGAACTCAGCTGATGAGTGCGGACTAAAATGGAGCCAAAATGGAACCACTGAGAAACAAGAAGGATCAATATGTTTGGGGAAACTGCAAGGTTTATAGAACAAGAGGGAGGGTGCCTCAACTCTTGTAGAAGTACAATATATATACAGGGGTGGGGGACTTTAGAAGGGTGGACAAACAAACAAACAACCCCAGATACAGCTGTGAATGGTTTGTCCTGATTATGGTGAGCATCATAATTTTTCACTTATTCGTATCTCACCCTACTTCCAAAAAGCATACATTGGGCCTTCAAGAGCTTAATGCACCTGGGCTGGGCCAATTCCAAAGATTGCTCTTCCGACTTACAAAAGCCTTGGTTGGAACAGCACTGCCATAGAAACATTTGTTTCTTACATTTCTACCTTATCTTTTCTCAAAAAGAAAAGAAAAACAGAATTATGCATGTGGTTCCCAGGTCATCTACCTCTCAAGTACTGCTTGGCCTGCTAAATGTCTGATATAGGACAACTTGACATGTTAGATCATTCTCTGTCCCATCTCAAGCACAGTATGATACTAACTATGGAGTTTCAGACAGATGTTCCAGGTAGGATTGAGGGAGAAATTGATTCAGTTTGCATTTTAATGTAAACTTACCTAATTTTGCACTTTTGAACTCATACATGAACTGAAACTCAGTTATCCTTGAAAATTCAGACTTCTCTGAATTTTGCAGTGGCATTTCCCAATCAAAAATGCATTCAAAAATACATATGTTAAGGGAAAATGAGCACCAAAATGCATATGTTAATGAAAATAACATTACTAATACATTGTATTGGGGAAACTTCCTGTCAAAAAGTGCATACATTAGTCACAATTGAATGCTAAAATATGTGTATTTGGAGAAATGCACACAAAATGAGTACAATTTTTGTTTTTTTGTTTTTTAAAAATAATAATAATCTCAAATGGGTGCAAAAATGGGATAAACCGAATTTAGGATTTGGAAAATGAGAAAGCAAAATTTAACGATCCATCCATTCCTAGCTCCAAGGTTCCACAGGTTGTCACTTTTTTGGGGGGGGCACTTCTCTCTGCAGCCCTCTAGCACCTCCTTCCGTGGTGTTCCAAGGGGCCAGCAGATCCTCCAGAGTAGCTTTCCAGGGAGTACAGTGGAGAGGAGGAATCCAAGAAAATTATGTTCTGGGAAATCCTGGGGTTCCTTGGAAAACTAACAGGCATTCGTTAAGAAGAAGATCTGTAAGTGGGCTCGTACTTCCCTGAAAGCCACTTGACCATCACTTCCAGTCTTTCCCTGAAACATGCAACTACATACAGATAAGTGTTAGATGTGTTCTAAGGTGCATTCTCCATGTGTGTAGGGTTGGAATAAGTTACAGCCAGTAGGTAAGAACATAAGAAGAGCCATGCTGGATCATACCAAGAGTCCGTCTGTGTATTCTGTTCACACAGTGGCCAAACAGCTGCCTATGGGAAGCCCCCAAGTAGGACTTGATGGAAACAGCACCCTCGCACTCATGTTCCCCAGCAACTGGTGAACAGAAGCATACTGTTTGTGATGCTGGAGGTAATATGTAGCCATCAGGACTAGTAGTCATTGACAGCCTTACCCTCCATGGATTTGTCTAATTCCCTTTTAAAGCCATACAACATGGTGGTCATCACTACATCTTGTGGTAGAGGATTCCATACTTTAACTATGCGCCGTGTGAAAGCATACTGTATGGAAAGAAAAACAATTGGATGAAAATCCACTAAACGGTCAATACAGGGAGCTTGGATGCCCTCCCCCATCTCTTTCAGTGTCGCCCTGTCTATATTGGTTTTGGTTTCACTTTTGCCAACTTTACTTTGCCTGCCTTAGTTGTAACACGAGGATGCCTGATACTGTTAAGTGAAGGGTCTATATAAAGCTTTCAGACATTTCTGTCTTAACTGTGGCAAGACAAAACTTACTCTGCAACGTGTAGGACCATGAAAAAGCTCTGTAAGCACTTTGAACTGATTTTGCACCCTAGAATAAGGTCTAAGTAGGATCTTCTGCAAGACAAGGGAACATAGAGATTCCTTCAGTGCCAGCTCCAGGTTTTTATGGGCCCTCAGGCAAAACCAGTCTCACCAGCATTGTCAAAAGCTGCTATTGCTCTTCATCCTCTCCCATCATCATTGCTACCACTTGTTTGACTGGCATAGAGCCAGGAGCCAAGTTGGCAATGGCATCTACTGCTCCTCCGTCTCACCATCGTCATTGTCTGAGCCAGAGTGAAAGGTGGGTGAACAAGCAGATTGCATTGGTGAAGAGGAGGAGCAACTCCAGGGGACTCTTGTCAGTGGACCCTGCTGTGATGTGGACCTTTGACAGTTGCCTAACCATGCCTACCTTTGAGGCTGGCCCTGGGTATCTTGGCAATCAAGATTATATTGAAAAGGTTCAGCAGGTACACTAAGGACCCTCCTTGAAGAACTAGCCTATCTAACCTGTCCTTAAAAAAAGGAGATGCCACCATTTTTCTAGGCTACAAGTAAACAAACTTGAATATACTAGAAACAGAGACACAACATAAGTGACGTGGAGATGGTTAGCAATAGTTTTTCTGAAAAGACAACAACCCCAAACCACCAAAATGGATCAGAAGCTCTCACTTGCATAGGCAATCCATTGATTAGACGATGGAGAAATTGTTCTTGTCTGCTAGAACAGACAAGGATGTACAAGTAGGTATGGGTGAGAATTTTGGTTTGGTTTTTATAAGAATTTACCAACATTTGGAAATCTCTTCATATTTATGGACGGAAAGAACTTGAGTTTGGGGGATTTTTAAAAATTGAAAGTGGGAGGAACTGAAACTGACAGATTCATCCATTTGGGCTCAGGGCTTTGAGTGCTTCACTCTTTAAAAAAAATCTGGGCTTCAATCCCTGTGTGTTCAACCTTGGTAACATTTCTGAATTAGCCTTTTTTTTTTGCCCAGACAGGCTCTTCATCTTTAACAGCTATATGGCAAGCAGGTACAATATGGCACTTTCCATGCTGAGAATAACTGCACCTATTGAATTTGGCTGGTGTGGATGGGTGAGAATTTCATTCCAGTTCGGTTTTGATATGAATTTACCAAAATTCTCACATGTCTTCATATTCTGGATGGAAAGAACATCATGGAGAAAGTGAAACTGGCAGATGCATCCATCCCTACCAGAACGTTCATGTCCTGTTACCTACTGTGTCTTCAATAAAGATTCCACAGAAAGTCACAGCCTCTGCTTCCTCCCTTGAACCTCAGATGTTGAATAGGATTCCGTCTGGGTGAATGCCACTCAAGGGGGATTCCCAAACGTTAGTGAAGTTAGATCATTTTAGAATCTTAAGATGGGGGGGCTCTTTAGATGGCAATGGGTAACCTCCCTTACTTCAAATTGTGGTATGCCATTTATTTTTGTTCATTATTACATTTATATCCCACTTCTATTCCATTGTGGAACTCAAGGAGCTATTTGCAGTTCCCAAGTAGTCTCCCCTCCAAGGATTAACCAGAGCCAGACCAGCTTAGCTTCCACAAGGTGGCATGGTACCTTCAGACCATGCCCTGGGAAGCCATCTGCTGAATGGAGCCCTGGGCTTCTGCCCCCAAATCCCCCAAATCCCGATGTGGCATCCTAAATAAGCACCCCTAAAAAGAAAAAGGTTGGAGAGAAGCTGGTTTGTTATGAATGCATGTTGATGCTGATGCTGATTCTAAACACCCCAAGGTAGCTTTATATGCTATTTAAGGTTGCATTGCGCGATTTATATCATAAATTATTAATTGAGTTAATGGACAATGCATTAGAAAGAAAACAGGCAAATTACAGAATAATTTAACTGTTGCAAAGAAGCAGAGCAACACGCAGGAAGTAGAACACTCTATTTTGACACAGAATGCCCGAAGCTAAAGCAATTAAGGCTGCAAAATATTGCCGGCTGACATGACGTGTATGTAGATTTGTCATTCATTGGCAAGGCTTGGTAACAATCTCAGGTTACGTGCAAAATAAAACAATCCATGTGGTAGAAAATGCTTTTTGCTGGGAGTGCTCTAAAGACGGGGGTTATGTATCATTTAGGCACATCACCGTTTTACAGATAGTGTTTGTTGATGACAAAAGAGACTTCGTCAAGGGAAGCATCTCCAAGCTGGTCCCTTTAGACATGGCTTGCTGTTATTTTGTGCTCTCAAGATGGTGAAGTAAATATTCTTCTTTTCCTAACAGCTGCATTTAGATCAGCACCAGGATTCTAGTGAGCAAACCCCAGCCTGGCAGCATAACATTAAAACTCTGACAAACATCCTATATTTCACCCATAAGGATTAGGATAGGGATGGCAAATCCACAGGCCAAATCTGTCCTGCAAAGAACTTTAGCTATCCCCCAGTGGCCCCACCAAGTTATAATCAAAATGACTTCAAAAACTGTTCAGAAACTTCAGCTGTTCCAGAATGCTGCAGCCAGACTGTTGGCTACAGCTAGCACCCTTGTTACAACAGCTTCATTGGTTACTGATCCATTTTCAGGCAGAATTCAAAGTGCTAGTTGTTGTTGTTGTTGTTGTTGTTGTTATTGTTATTGTTGTTGTTGTTGTTGTTGTTATTATTATTATTATTATTATTATTATTATTATTATTATTATTATTATTATTATTTCTTACCTGCCTCTCCCTCTGGATTGAGGCAGGGAACAACATTAAATACAACAATCATAGAATCATAGAATAGCAGAGTTGGAAGGGGCCTACAAGGCCATCGAGTCCAACCCCCTGCTCAATGCAGGAATCCACCCTAAAGCATCCCTGTCAGATGCTTGTCCAGCTGCCTCTTGAATGCCTCTAGTGTGGGAGAGCCCTCAACCTCCCTAGGTAACTGATTCCATTGCCGTACGGCTCTAACAGTCAGGAAGTTTTTCCTGATGTCCAGCTGGAATCTGGCTTCCTTTAACTTGAGCCCGTTATTCCGTGTCCTGCACTCTGGGAGGATCGAGAAGAGATCCTGGCCCTCCTCTGTGTGACAACCTTTTAAGTATTTGAAGAGTGCTATCATGTCTCCCCTCAATCTTCTCTTCTCCAGGCTAAACATGCCCAGTTCTTTCAGTCTCCTTCATAGGGCTTTGTTTCCAGACCCCTGATCATCCTGGGGTGACCTATGAAGCCCTATCAGGCTTGGGACCAGGCTAGCTGAAAGACCAACTTTCCCCACACAGGTTTGCCTTGTTTCGAGACCACCACCTTCAGAGACATATCTGATGATAACGTGAAAGAGGGGCCTCAGTAGCTGCTCCCTGGCTGTGGAACTCCCTGCCAAGGGAGGCCAGGTTTGTTCCCTCTCTATTATCCTTCCCCTGGCAAGCAAAGGCCACTTTATCCAAGCAAGCCTTTGGTGTGTGAACAGGTCTGTTGAGCTGAATGCTGTTTTTATTCTGTTGTTGCTGCACTTTTAATTGTCTTTCATTGTGTTTTAATGTATTTGCTCATTATTATTTTTATCACAGATTCTAAGCTACTTTTAGTGCTGGTTTTGGTAGAAAGTTAGGGCACAATTCAAATAATTTAAGAAGGAAGGCTTGGCAGGTTCCCTCCCAGAGTGAATAGCAGTATGATGGGGTAGTGGGGGTGGGGGGCGTGATTTTCACTGAGAATACAGGAAGGAGAAAGAATTAAATCCCCTTCCCCTTCCAATGCACTTGGGCCTGAATTATGATTCCACCCCCAACCCCTATGCCTGCTGTTTCTTTCTTCTTCTTCTTCTTCTTCTTTCTAAGATATGTGTTGTGCTATCAACTTACTTCTTGCACTGTCCATGGTCAAATACATCCTCTTCCTGATCTGGATAAAAGAGTAGCTTTTCAAGAATGCAACTGGCCACCCCAGGATAACCTGGAAAGGAACCCTAGAAGACACCCAAGATACAACTTTGGAGGCCAGAGCAAAGTTGAAGAACACAGGAACAGCCTATTCCAGACCTCACTGAGGCAGGGGTTTTGAGCCTCTTCCAGCCCAAGAGCTGAAACCCACTTCAGCAAAGCTCTCTGGTGGGCAGGGCCAAAGGAGGGGCCAAAATACCAGTATGTTTTAGATTAAATCCCTTGCTGCCGGTAACTAAGCCTTGGGAGAGCCATTAGAATGGACAAAATACTGCACAAAAACTGGTAAAGTGGACAGTCCTCTCTCATAATACTAGAACCCAGGATCATCCCATGAGGCTGAATGTTGGGAGATTCAGGGTACTTCTTCACACTGCGCATACTTAAACTAGGGAATTTTCTTCCACAAGATGTAGTGATGGCTACTGATTTGGGTGGCTTTAAAAGGAGATGAGACAAATTCAGAAAGAATACGTCTATCAATGGTTACTAGTCATGATGGCTATATGCTACCTCTAGTATCAGAGGTAGCATGCTAGGAACATGAGTGGGAGAGTGCCTGTGAGTTTCCGATGGGCATCTAGTTGGCCAGTAGGATTTATTTTAAAAACCTGAGCAATATGTAAAGGTCTAGGGAAAGAAAGAAAACTATTTAAGCTTTAGTTATCTAACACTGCAATCCTATGTGTGTCTACTCAGAATCAAATCCTATTAAGTTAAATAGGACTTATTCCCAGGTAAGTATTCATAGGATTGCAGCCTAAAGTACTTAAGCACATGCAAATAAATAATAGGCAAAGAACAGTTTAAGTAAACAAACAGGAAAAAAAACGACCCTAAATTACATTTCTCTATTAGTTCTCAAAAGCTAGAGGATACTTCAATATGGAGACTTACACTCCACTGAGCAGGCTCAAGGCACCATTTTGGAGGTTGGAATTTCTCTGGCTGGCTGGAACAGGAATCCAGAATTCTTGACTGACTGGCCGGGACATTTTAGAAATGCTTGGAAACCGTGTCATTCCCGGTTTTCCAGGACATATGGCAACCCTAATTGTCAGCATATCTCACCAGTCCTCAAGCAACTGCACTCTCTCTGTGTCCATTTCTGGGCACCATTCAAAGATGACCTTTAATGTCTTTCATGGCTTGGAGATAGAGGACTTGACACATTGCTTATCTACTTCTGCATCAGTCTTCTTGTACATTAAGGTCATTGTCAGATGCTCTTTTCTGGGTGCCCTCACTGAATGAAGTGAAGTGGGTGGGAACTAGGAAGATAGCCTTCTTGGTGGTGGCACCCCATTTATAGGATGCTTTCCTCAAGGAAACTCACCTAGTGTCTACAATCATCATCTTACAATGTAAAGGTTGCTGTAAGCCACTGTGTTACATTTTTTATTGAAGGGTAGGATATGCATTTGCGAAGGAAGGAAGGAAGGAAGGAAGGAAGGAAGGAAGGAAGGAAGGAAGGAAACTTGCAATTTGTTTCATAACCAAAAAACAACAACCCAACAACAAGGAATTGTTCTATCAGTAGGTGAATAACTGTGATGGGCACAATCCACTAGGAAGTTCTCCTGCACAATCTCCACTGAAACAAATGGGAGCTGTGCAAAAGCATGAGTATGTTTTTGCACACTTTCTGGTCATTTCAAATGGGGATGGACTGATAGGATTCCCCAGTGGACTGTGGACTGTGCCCATTGTACAGCTATTCTTCATCTCAAAGGCATTTGCACTGGGGAACTTTCTGATGCCTGTGTCTCCTTTCATTACCTTGGGGATGTGGTTTAAGCTTCAATCAATTATGCTGGGATTTCAGTAAATCATTGTGAAGTATGATTTCATATGACATTTTTTTTAAAATTAAAGTTTTAAATTCTGACTTTTTGTATATTGTATATTGTGGATTTTGTATATTGTGAACTGCCCAGAGAGCCTTGGCTGTTGGGCAGTATAAATATGTAATAAATAAATTTTGCAGATATTGTGTTGCAGCTATGCCCTTCTGAAAAACTGAGGGAGTTACAAGTGTGTGGCTGGCTGCAAGGTTGGATCCTCAATATTCCCTGACAGTGCAAACCTAGACATGTCTACTCAGAAGTAAGCCCCCTCAGGTTGAATCCAGGAACTGCTTTCACTTGATGGAAGGGTTCTGCTTACAGAAGTTTCATCTGCGTGATTTTTAGGGATCCCCCTTTCCCCCACCCCCACAAACATGCACCACTACTCACCTCATTTAGAAGGGTTCCCTGACCTTCTTAGTAGCACGTTCAGCAGGCTAGACAGGCCGCTGTGGGGAGACAGGGGCAGGAAGGCCTGCTTTCTCCAGCCTAGTTGTATGCCTGAATCTGGATCCAATCCACTGAGTCCAATTGCACTTACTCCCACGTAAGTGTGCATAGGGTTTTAGCTTTAAGAGGTTTATTCATTTAGCTGCCATTCTTTTCTGAATATCACATATCACATAAGCATAAATAAGATGTAAGGGGTCATCTGGCAGATCTTTTGTGTGATATTTGTATGTCATCCCTGAGCAGAAAGAGATTTCCTCTAACTCCTTTAAAGATTTGCTCTTGCTGTAGCTCTCCAATTAACTGGGTTTTAGAAAACAGACAGGATTTGTATTTAGGTAGGAAGAAAGTGTGTTCTCATTATAGTTTTATTCTCATGTTAGATTTATTACATCTCTCAATTATAATTTATTTTAGTGGCTCAGGCTTATCTAATTCTTCATATTTGCATCTCTCATCTAACAAACATAATAATACATAAATAATAGCAGACAACGTTTTTGCAGGTTGTTTCTATTTGTATGCTTTAATTCTCCCAACATTGTGGGAGTGGAAGCTTGGCAAACTACAAAGGAAATCTCCATGTGATCTCCGCGACATGAAAAATGATAGTTTCACTTCCCTTTCTCTCTGCCATCCCTGTTCCAAGTCTGCAGCATAATAAAAGATGCAAAGGAATCAGCATCACGCCAAAGATGGTTTCCTTATTGCTGGTTGAAAGGCATCTTTTCCCCATCGCAAAGCTGCGCTATGGGGAAGATCTCAAAGCAGTGACTCTGGGACATGAACCCATTGTGCCATTCTGGCCATTTGCCGGAAGACAGAGATGTTGCTACTGCCTCAGAACTTTGTCAGCTGCTCTTCAACACTGATGAAACATGCCAAAAGGAGGTGCCATAGCCAGAGGTTGGCACACTCAGGTACCCTCTGCGGCACATGGACCAGCAGGGGCCCCAAAAGGCAGTGGGATGGAAATACTTAAAAAATGGGGGGACAGGAAAAGGTGGTGGCGGGACTCATTTTAACTGTTTTTTCCATGGACAGAAAAAGGGCCTTTGGGGGAAAACACTGTGTTTATGTGGGGGGGGGGCAGGTTGGGGTTAGGAAGAGGTTCCCAAGGTTTTCTTTTCAGGCCTTCACAACAGCCCTAGGGGCCCCCAAAGCAGGGTGGGCAACTTGTGGCCCTTCATATGTTTGGCCTACCTCTCCCATAATCCCTCACCATTGGCTATGCTCACTCAGGCTGATGAGAGTTGCAGGCCAAAACATCTGGAGGGCCAGTTGCTGTCATGCTCTGATCTTGTGTTCTTAGCCGATGTTTTAAAGAATTTGATCATCAAAAGTAAAGAGGCTTTCACACGCTTTACCAATATCGCTATAATAATGAGTAATGTTGTGTGCAATATGTTCCAAGGAATGGAGATACCTGATGGGCATTAAACTACTCTCCAAGAAATGGTGCCCAATCCGGTACCCATATTGCCCCCTAATATAACCTTTCCATTCTCCATTGTACAACATAAATCTAGAGTCAGGAGGCCTCAAAGGTCATCACCAATATTATTATTGTTATTATTTTGCATTAGCAGGTGCAAAACCAGTCTTGGCTTTCACCCAAACATTCCTGCTGCTCTGTGTGTGTGTGTGTGCGCCCGCGCGCGCGTTTTAAATGATTTCATGTTATATATCAGAACTAATTATTCCTGTTGGGCCAACCTCAGGAAATGTCAACAGTACATTGTAAGTGCTAATTGGGGTGTCCATGCTCTTCAGCAGATTTGGGATCCAGCACTCTGGATTGGTGAGGTTAGGCATGTTTTAGAAGACTGCAGTATAATGAGCTTAGTCTCCATGGAAGAAGCATAGATTTGCTGCTCACACTTTGCATTGCATCCGCACCAGCGCTTTTGCCAGATACAAAGGAAGCTTCCCAAGTAGGCCAACAGCCCAAGGCAAAAGCAGGCAGGCAGGCAGGCTACAAGGAAATCCAAAGGCAGAACTCTAGGCTACTGTGAATAAAGGCAAAGCACAGAGATATTTACATGGTGTTCACTTGTTTGTTTGAGTCTGTGTAGTTTATGCAAATATTATCATTAAAAAATGACCTTTTGCTGAAATTTCTCAGAGATTTCTAAATGCTTATTGAGAAAAGTACATGAGTGGCATTTATTTGGAAAGACACCTTGAGACGACAAATCTGCTTCATTGCAGGACAGTTATCTTGCCTTCAAAATATCCAATCCTATTATTATTATTATTATTATTATTATTATTATTATTATTTTAACATCATATTGTATTCCACCCTTTCTCCAAGGAACTCTCAGGATAACGTACATGGAATTGTCCCATTTTATCCTCACAGTGGTTGGTTAGGCTGTCTAAGCTCACCATTCAATGGGAATTTTTATCTTGACCTCCCAATCTAAAACTGTCATGAGATCCGCACCACACTGGCTGCCAATGTTTTTAATGGTAACAGTTCCCCAGAAGAAGGAAATTTTGAGCAAATGTGCTATGTTACTAGCTGTTATCCTTCACAAAACAATGAAATGGGAAGTCCACAGCCCCTTAATGACCATGTATTGGAAGATTTTATGATGGGCGCATCTATCATCTCATCACTTATCGCAGGAAGTGGTGGTTTTTTAAATGCCATTAATGCATCTACCCCACAATGGAAGGAGGAAGGTTATGAACAGATAAGCTCACCACTTGATCAGCCTCGGCCAGTTGTGTGATTGACATCATTGACCTTGATGTCAATGGGCTGCAACTGCAAACTGTGCTAGAGGTTCCAGGGGTAAATAATGACAGACTTCTAGGGATCTTGTGTGGATATTTATTATACAAGACACAGAAACGCCTTTGGGACCTTGCTCAAAATCAGAAGCTTTCACTGCCTGATTCCCGCTGCTCTGCAATCACATTGTTAGGCCAATAATGATGCAAAATGTGGATCAAATGTGAAACATCCCATAATAATAGTGTGCTCCATTGTCAATAGCATAAGCTCCTTTCAGCTGAGTATGTGTTGACATGCATATCTCTGGAAAGTATCGTGTCACCTTGTTTCAGCTTGTGAAAAAGAAGTCTTTTACATGTCTGTTAATCTGTCAAGTTCAGTCTTCCCCAACCTGATGCCCTCCAGATGTATTGCACTTCAATTCCCATTAGCCCCAGCCAGCATGGCCAATGGTCAGGAATTCTTGAAGCTGTACTTTCAAACATCTGGAGGACAGCAGGTTGGGAGAGATGCTGGTCTAGTTGTATACTGATAAAAAAATAGTTTTCTGATTAAAATGTTGTCCTACATGTCTTGAATATGTTTTCTTGCTACCAAAAACAAATACAATGGGGAGACGCCAACATAAAGAGCAGAACTGAAGAAATCAGACTGCTCTTTTGAACATAGAGAGGTCCCTCGGTGTCTGAACTTATCTAAACCTTTTAATTATTCACCACCCATTGGGGGAAAACCCAGCCCAAAAGGCCTTATAATGCAGGAGTGGTGAACTGGTGGCCTTCCAGATCTTTTTGGACTATAAGTCCCATCACTACTTACCATTGTCCATCCTAACAGAGGCTAACAGAACTTGGAATGCAGCAACATCTGGAGGGCCACTGGTCTTCCACCCCAGTTAAATGGAATGGTTGTCCCAAAGTACCACAGCTGAAGAATTGATCAACATTTTAAGGGCTCATCTACACCAAGCAGATATTCCACTATGAAAGTGGTATGAAAGTGGTATATAAAAGGCAGGAGCCACACTACTGCTTTATAGTGGTATTGAACTGCACTGACAACTGTTGGGACCCATTGAAACATACCATATACTGCTTTCATAGCACTTTCATAGTGTTATATCCTGCTCGGTGTAGATGTGTCATGAGCCCCAACAGTTGTCAGTGCACTTCAGTACCACTATAAAGCAGTAGTGTAGATCCTGCAGAGCACTTCAATACCACTATAAAGCAGAAGTGTGGCTCCTGCCTTTTATATACCGCTTTCATGGTGGAATATCCTGCTTGGTGTAGATGAGCCCTAAGCCAGAGTAATTGTTTTTTTAAAGTTGATTTTGATTTATGTTTAGGTTCTTCCTTCCTAACTAGTTTGTGCATTTACCTTCCATGAAGAGAACCTAACTGATATCTCAATCCTAAAGAGATGTGTCATAGAAGAGTAAGTGAAGTATCAGTGGAACTGTAGGCGTGACAGCAGAGGAGTATTTTGCAAAGTCACCTTTGGTCCTGAAAAGGAACTGCAGATGAAATTACCAGAAAAGAAAGGTAGAACTGGGCACAGGTTTTGCCTCCACCTCCCTCCTTCTGCAATGCAGACAGTGATCCAGACCAGGGGGCGTTGGGGGGGGACACATAGCAGTTCCATAAGGAGAGTAGAAGAGGTTTGGTGCAGAGGCCAAGATTTTGCACGATATTTAATGGCTATACTCTTGGATATATTCAGAATGCCTGCCTTGGTAAAATAATCCAGATGTCTTATTAATGTGGGTTTCCCCCCTCTCTCCAAAATTAGACTGTGTGTGCTTTCAATCTCTTAGGCATTGCATCATCTATAATTTATTAAGCATATTATCTGGGATAAATAAGGAACGCCCTCCCATGGAAGACACCCACAAGCGAAGAGGCAGGAAAGAAATTTGTCATGCAGTTCTGAGAAGCAGCATCCTGAGGATGGTTGGCTGGGAACTCTTCCTGTTCATCATGGGATCCTGAGGGACTCATCCCAATTCCTTTTGCCTTGCTGTGCACATTCATTTTGGGGGGAAACAAGTTGGAAAGGTGATCCGATGGAAGCATAAATGGGGATAAGTAGTATTTCAACATGCCCCCTGTGAAAAATAAGTGATAAATGTATGCTAAGCAACCAACCTCCGCCACATCACTCTGTGTGTGAGCGCGCGCGCACGCACGTGTGCGTGCAGAAAGAGATACAAACACATAATGGCCTGAAGATATTCTGCAGATCAATGGACTCTTGAAACTCTGTGGAATTCTACTGGCAGCCAAAAATCTACATACCAATAAATGGAAAGTTCCCCGTTATTTAGTGAGACATATGGTATCGTTTTGCGTCAATCAGCACAAATCACAATCAATAACTTGCTTATATAGATGTAGAGGGAGCCTCGGCCTGCAACTAAATGATCAGTACTTCTCAAAACGGCACTGCTGATGTGCCACCATGAGAAGGAGATGAATTAAGACTGCAATCCTACACACCCTTCCTTGGGAATAAGCTCCACTGATGTCAAGGGAGCTTACTTCTTAGTAGACATGCCTAGGTTTGCACTGTTCATAATTTAAAGGGCTGCTGTGAGCCCACTGACAGAGGAGGCAACCTGCTGTGTCTCTGCATGAATCAATGCTCCAGTCTCCCAATCACTGTCTGCCAGATGGCAGGCAATTCTTACTCCCACACACACCAAAAGTGTCCTGTTAAAGGAGTAAAGAAGGAAGTGTCCCTCCCATTTTAATTCAAGAAAAAATATGGTACAGATGTTTAGGGGGCACTATGATAGATAGGCCCTTTTCTACACCTAAGGATTATCCTTGGCAAATGGAGGGATCATCCCTGCCTGCTCCCGGGATCCCCTGTGTGTCATTTGGATGTACACAGATGATCCCGGGATAAATGGCTGATGTAGAAACGGCGATAGATAGATAGATAGATAGATAGATAGATAGATAGATAGATAGATAGATAGATAGATCTGCCTTCTGTGAGAGGAAAAGCGCCTCTACAAATGTGAGGGCTCCATCTGTGGAAAGTCCCTCTGCCTGATTTTGGGGCTCCCCAATCCCACAACTCACCCCATTCAGCAGGTTCTCCTGATTATCTGTGTACCATTTTCAGGGGGCTGGAGAAGCTGCCACAGGCAGCTTTCAGAGGGCAGGGAAGTCTATTTCCACCAGTGCAATTGATCCTGCATAAATCTAAATCCAACCCATAGATTCCCCCATTTGTGTTTTGAACAGCCTTAAAATGGGAGGGGGGGTAATATGGAAATTAAAGGCTAATTCAATATTTAATCTGTTGTTGCTTACCATTTTGTTTCCAAGCACTCACGCTCTTGCCTTACCTGCAGTTCCTCTTATATAGCAGCCAACTTCATTAAAGAACAAAAGTAAAGTAATAAGTCATTTCACACCCTGTCTGACCATTCTGCGATAATAGCAAGATTTCATGCAAGGGTACAACATTATGCTCGTCCGCAATAGCAGTCGCTTTGCAAAAATCTTAATTCACACTTCACATGCAGCTAACCTTGTTACCATCCCTTCGTAAATCCATCAGTGTTGCAGCTGCACGTCTTCGCAGCCCCAACGTCTTAAAATTCATCACTTTGGCACCTTTGCATCACTACAGGTCAAAGTAAGGAAGCCAACCATGAATAATTAGAAGTGCCCAGATGTTTAGGTTTATTCCTTTCAAATATTTCTTGGAATTGATGGGGGGGGGGGGTTCTGCCATTCTTTTTTTTAAAAAACTCCCCCTTCAGATTGGAAAGATGCGTGCAATTAGTTTAGGAAGACTTGAGACCCAAATCAAGTTTCAAATTCCTCCTCCCCTCCCTCCCTCCTTACAAGTATAGCTCTTTGTAGCTGGAATTTGAACAAGCAGTGTGATAATGAGTAGGTTGAGGGAAAGAAAGGTGTTATCTCATTAAGGTAATTACTAAGACATCCCTACCATTATATCGGTTTGAAAATGTGGCAATTAAAGAGCCCTACATGGGCTCCTGGAGACAAGGGAACAAGACAATTCTTTTGGAACTCCTGTGTTGCGGTTAATGTGTGTCATGTAAATGAAAAGGCAGGAGATGGCTTGCAAAATGCCTCTTTCTTTCGCTGGCTCTACACACAAACTCTCTCTCTCTCTCTCTCTCTCTCTCTCAGGCCAACTCTTGAAATTTCAGCCCTTCTTCCAGTCATACCATACAGATAAATAATAAGTATCATCTGTCTGTCTTCACTGAAAAGCTCCTGAATGCTCTGTTTGTGCCCACAAAATGTCATGTGAAAGCTGAGGTGGGACAATCGTGGTAAAGTTTCATTAATCTAAAGTTGTTCACATAGCTTAGAATTCAAACCTGAAGTTCTCCTACCCTACCCATATAACCAGCCTCAGGACCATGGCTGCTGGTGTGACATCACAGCAGCTAAGCCAATAGTAGTCTCAGAAGCCGTGACTTCCAGACCTACAGAAGTTCACAATGTTAGCATCAGAGCAGGTCAGCTCTGGTCCAGTTCCAGGTCTGAGAGGGCCTCTGGCAGCCTCATGGCTTGCCCACCCAGAAAGGATGCAACACCAAGCAGAGCTCCGGGGCCTGTGTGTTTGTGCTATACTATATTTTCATGAGGCCAGCCCACCACTACTGGGGATGGGATAGCATCATTAACATGGTGGTGCTGGCCAGTACGTGTATGCAGCCTTGTAGCACCACTCACCACAGGGCCGTCACCCCGATCCCTGCTCAGCTGCTGAAAGGGGATCAGCCTAGCAGCAGCACCAAGCAGAACTCCCAACAAATATATGCGTATGGGACAATGCCACCATGTTAAGGATGCAAGGTAGTAGTTACAAAATGTTTGAGCCCAGCGTTCTGTCCGATGCTGCCACCATCCAGATGCATCACATAAGCTGTAGCAGTACCACTGGCAGCCCAGCAACTGTGATGGTGAGCTCTGCCAGGTCCTGGGCCCCTGGCGTTTGCCCCACTATTCCAGCTGCTCGCACCAGGCCTGGATCAACCACTCACTGCCAGGTGAAATCCAGTTGCTGTGGGATTTGATAGTGCTGTTAATACTTATGTCCCTGCCAAACCATAGTGGGTGTAACAAAGCATTCTCTTAATGATGCAGTAAACCAAGGCCGTGGCTAGACCCACCTGGTCTAGCGCAACGGAGGGGCTATGATCTCGCAGTATGTTTATCGCGAGTTCTCCCCTCTGTCTACACGCAGTGCATGATGTCCTAGGAGGAACAGGGTGTCGCACCCACCATTTTGTGTATTTTTTAAAAAAAGGAGATGGAGAGCATGAGTGCTCTTGCGCAAAAGGTCAGTTTTTAAAAAAAATAAATGAATTTCCCCGCTCACCCCACCCGACCCCTGATAGGCACAGAGCTCCTGAGAAGCTCTGTGCCCAGCTCCTAGCAGTTACTCGCGAGGAGCTGGGACAACCTGCGATGCCCGCCCACATGTTCCACAGTCTCGGGATCATCACAAGACCACAGAAAAAGCGGGATTGAAGGGTAGGGCGATATCCTGGGAAAATGGAGGGATCATCCCTCCCTTCTCCCAGGATGCTCTGTGCATCATGTGGATGCAGAGGGATGATCCCAGGATGTTCCTCTGGATATCGCCCCATCTAGCTATGCTCCAAGTATCTGAACTCACAAATGCATGGGTCAACTAAACACGCTTCAGTTCTCCCTTCAAATACATGAAGTTCTGGGGTAAAGAGCCAATGGGGACAGAGCTGCGGGGTCCACACCTGGAATGCATGGAGGATAACTTACGAATAGGGCTATAGTCATCGTGTTATGTCATGGTGAACTGATTTTTCAGAGGTGCTTCGGCTTAATGAATCAGTCATGTGGACATTCATGTGAACATGTTTACAGGACCAGTTTACCACATCAAAATCATCTGGAAATGAGAGCACACAATAGATAAGGTTTATATAAGGGAAATGATAAAAGAGTAAAGAGAATTGTCAAAGAAATATTCTCGGTCTGAATTTGCTAGTAAAAAACATAAAAATAAATGTATATTCTAATTTATTTATGTATGCATTGATCTAGCATTCAGAATGCTAGCATTGTGGTTGCTGTTGGATTTAGACATTTTAGAAAATAAAATATAAATATATTGAATCTGGCAAACATATACTTAAAATTCTTGGCGTGAAACCAAGAACATCTTCAATGCAATCTTATACACATCTACTTGGAAGTAAGCCTCACTGAGTTCAATGGGACTCACTCCCAATAGGTGCATATAGAATTGTAGCTTTTTTGGTTTTAGTTTTTAACAGTTTCTCTCGAAACTGAATTTCAAAAGCAAAATTTGAAAATGTGCAAAGTTCGAATAGCTAAATTTGAATTTGGAAAGTTTGCAAACATTGGTGTAAATGATCGAATGATAGTTTCATCACATAGAATAGGTGTGTGAATCTGCCTTGTACCACCAATGAGTACAAGTACCACAAGTCTGCACATAACATTTATTGCACAAAATTGCAACCAGAAAAGCATGGCTCTGGCATAGAAATCTGGGGTGGGGGGGACTCTCTGATGACCAGCTCTATAAATTGTAGTGCCAAGGGAGATTTCATGTGATTTTAATATGATATAGGTAACATACATCAAGCAACTCTAATGGTGCTATGAGTAGAGACAAAATAAACTCTAAACAAAAACTCCATGACTTGCTAAATAACCTCTTGACGTAAGCATCATTTAGCCTAGGGGTATGTAGAGACAGACCACCCTACAATTATTGGGTTGTATCCCGTGTTAATTTATCTTAAATCTCATTCTTCTCAATGGGCTTACACAAAGTAGAATTAACATTGCATGCGACCCATTGGGTTGGATCCAGCCATACTAAGAGTAGGGCCATTGAAATCAATGGGACCAGTTAGTCATAACTAAATTAAGTCTCATTGATTTCAATGGGTCTACTCTAAGCATGACTAATTCTGGATCTGGTCCATTGAACCAGATTGTATCTCTGATGGATTATATTTTCTGACCAAAAAAAAAAAAAATGAGACCATGAAAACATTTGGCAATTTGACCAAACAATTCTGATCAGTGCTATATCAGCCTGAGGATTCATAAATATTGAGTTTCTGTCCTGCTCACCTCTTACTTAGACATCCTGGTTGCCTTAGATATTAATCTTGATTCTTGGTGTGTCTTTCTGGTGCAACCCATATGATCTCAGATGCCTTTCAGTCATGCACAACCTAGTCAGGTGTTTTAACCCTGAATTCACCATGTTTCCCCCATCCTTGGCCAGAGTCAAAGAACCCCTTGAAAATGCTTCTTTTTATATACAGTATTTCCTTTTTATCATTTAATATTCCAAATGCATATTAAGCATCACTTATAAAATGCCATGTATTCTTTATAATAGGATTTAAAAAATAACTGCATACAAAACCAAAAGAAAGTCATACAATATCCAGGTGTTAGTAGAGGTTTGTATCCCCACCTCACCCCCAGAAAAGGAGGCATCACTGAATACGAAAACAAAAACCATCCTGTGAGTCATATAAAAACAATTCCCCAAACTCTCAATGTCACTTTTAGAGCCAGATCAGTATGTGTTAGAGGGATCTCTCCCTTGATCCATCCCATCTCAGTCAATTATGGACATGTAACTGAATCTTTGTTCTTTGGTGCTATATTTTGGGCTCACATTAACAAATCCATCCATCCATCATTTGTGATTGTGAACTAAGCCTAAAGTAACCGTTTCGTACTATGCCCATTCTACTTTTTCTTGATATATACTGAATCCCCATAATAGCTTCAGTTGAATGTTAGATCAAACCCTCCCATTCATCCATCTTTGGTTAGTGTGTCTTAGGAATTGCCAGGAAAATAATCAAAATGAATCCATAACTTGTCAACAAGAAGAGAAAGGTTTGACCCCCCCATTGCTACATTCACACATTCAGGCTGCACAGCACTTACTTCTGGGTAGACATGTCTAGGGTTACACTGTTGGATTAACAGACAGATGATTTCTTATACTACTTACATTATCTTCTTCTTCTTCCAACTTGGTTTCTTATATTGACAGCATTTTTTTTCATATTGATGAAGCATAGCCCGAATTAATATGATAAACTTTGTCTTAATTAGCTTTAGCTTATCATCTAACATTCTTGGTTCTTTAAAATGTTCGGTTGCAAATGAACAAATTGTGAAAAAGAAGTTTATAAAAATGATTTCTAAGCACTGTCCTAGCAACATCCATCCAGAAATAGTTTGCACTTTTGCATGTCCTTCTTTGATAAAGAAATCCAGAGCCATCGGCCCTATGGTAAAGCAGAAAGAGAAAGATCTCCAGTTGGAACTGATTTTACTTTAAACTCAGCAGCTGGTCACTAATCGCCCTGCTCATAATCATCACTGTAATGTTAGGGGATGCAATTATCACCAAAGCCATTTCTGTGTGCTTCTTTGAAATCACTCCTAATTTGGGGTGGGGGGAGAATGTCTTGGAAAGTTTCCATTAATAGGCAGGCTTGTGGGAAAAATAGGGCATATTAATATGAAAATCAATGGCACTGGTATGCGATAAAAGTTGCTGGCTGGTAATTGGACCCCAGCTAATGCACCAGCCCAGACTTTAACAAACCAATCAAACCTCAGGCTTTCTAGGCAGGAAGCACAATGCCTTGCACCAATGTTTAACAGAGCTGGATCTCAAAAGCTATGACACACCAAAGGGTGAATCCTCGATATATAATCTTATCATACCTTGAGCTGATTCCTACCTCTCCAAAGAGCCCCATGTGTTGCATCCAGATTTAAGGACCCCAGGGATTGAATCCAGATCAACTGTACTGGCAGAACCAGACTTCCTCACTCCTCCTTCCCACAGCAGCCCCTCCAGCCCTGCAAAAATGTTTCACAGAGAATCAGACCCCACTGCTCAATTGGGTGAGCTATGGTGTAAAGGCAGTTCCCAAAAAATCAGTCAGAGAGACCTTCTACAAGCAGAGCCTTTCCTTCTAAGGAAGGAAGGTCCTAGAGCCAACCCCAGGTATGATATGAATATAAGCTCTGAGGTTTGATCCCTACACATAAAGAGAGGGAAACTTCAGGAGAACCCTTGATTGCTTCAGTCATTATTTTGTATCCCTGATCACAAATAAAATGTCCTTGTCTATGCAATGGACTAACAGTGGCCTAGGTTGGAGGGTGGTGGTGATGGTCCTGGCTCCTGCTGATGGGAAGAGTTCTGCTCAGGGGAAGCTCCTGCCAGCACAGGGAGGAAAGAAACTTTCACCAATTCTCCCTTTCCCCTCCAGTCCCCTGTGCTCCTTGAAATCTGATGCTGAGCATTGAGGCCCCTTCAGTACAATGTAGGGCTTCTGGAAGAGTGAAATCATTTAAAAATCACCTTTCCTCCCTTGTGCCAGTGGATATTTCACCAGCTCTCAGTCCAGTCCATGAATGGAAGCCTAGTTAATGTCCTTTCCATTCATGAAAGTGTGGTATCCAAGCTATTAATAATAAGAGTCAATCTTATTTAATTAGGGTGACCATATGAAAAGGAGGACAGGGCTCCTGTATCTTTAACAGTTGCATAGAAGAGGGAATGTCAGCAGGTGTCATTTGTATGTATGGAGAACCTGGTGAAATTTCCTCTTCATCACAACAGTTAAAGTTGCAGGTGCCCTGCCCTCTTTTAAATCTGATCACTCTAGTACAGCTCCTGCACTTTAACTGTTGTGATGAAGAGGGAATTTCACCAGGTTCTCCATATATACAAATGACACCTGCTGAAATTCCCTTTTCTATACAACTGTTAAAGATACAGGAGCCCTGTCCTCCTTTTCATATGGTCACCCTAATTTAATTCAGCTTAGCTTGGTTAAAAACTAGTCGAAATCAGAAAACTAGTGAAGAAAGATTGGGTGCAGAAAAGACAGGCAGACATAGAAACTGCCATGCTGTCTATTTCAGTCATACCAGCCAGCCAGATGCCTCTGGAAATTCACAAGCAGGATCTGAAGGTGATGGCTTTTGAGTATTCATTTGTTTCCAGCATCTAGTGTTCTGAGGTATACCACATCTGTCCATGGATGTCCCAGGGCCTTGCTAGACCACGGGGTAGCCCAATGCGAGCCCTGGGCTGGCCCGTGCGTCCAGGTGACACACAGGGGATCCCGGGCTCAGGCAGGGGTAACCCTCCCTTGGCCCAGGATAACTGGCACCGTTTGTGGCCTGGTATTTCCTGCGGTCTCGGGCTGAGGCCGCGGGCATGTAGCCTGTTCTGCCACTTTTCCCGGCTACCGCATTTACTCACGAGTAGCCAGGGAAAGCGGCGGATGGCACGCAGCGCTCCGCAGGAGCACTGCAGCCATCAGGGCAGGGTGGGGAGATAGGGGGGAAATGGAGCCAGTGGGATGGGGGGAAATGGAGCCAGGGGGAATGGAGGGGGTCGGAGATCACGGGCAGGGGGGATCGCAGCCAGGGTGGGAAAATCGGGGGTGGGGGGAGCGGGGAACCCTTTAAAAAAAAGCCTACTTTAATCAATGGTGCGCTCCTGTGCACCCGGCCCTTTAAAAATTAAAAATGGCAGACGCGACGGGGCTTTCCTGCAGCCTGTCACGTCTGATGTTTAGACTGGGGCAACAGCCCATGCTACTTTTAGGGCAGGCTGGCCCCTCCTCCCAACTGGATTCAAAGGTAGGTCTAGCAAGGCCCCCATTGAAATACTATGGTTAACATCCATTGAAGAACTAGATTCCATTAATGTATCTAATCATGTTTGTTGTTAGCCATCAAAGCTAGAGGCCAGCACCCTATCATGAATTTCAGGGAGTCTTCATCTTTTCAACTGTAAAAACACAACAGTAAGTAAAACCAAAGGCATATAAACATATAATACTAAGACAGCCCTTTAACCAACTCCCACACAAACTGAAATCACATGTTGTTCATATGGAACAGATCCATTTTTAAGCTAACTAAAGATCATTGGCACTATTTGCGCAGGTGTATGAACATTACTGATAAGGGTTAAAAAGGCAGGAAAGAGCCCATGTTTAAAATCAGACGCATATCAAGCTACACAGGGTAAGTTCAACAATGATTTTCAGCACCACTTAAAGTGCCTTGAAGCTGTACACTTCTGGTATTTTGAAACAGTTATCAATTCTGCATAGATAGCTGGAGACAGCCAATTGCAAATGAAAGTAGGTATGTTCTAGCTAGCCAATGTAGCAGTGACATTTGTTCTACAGGCATAAAAAAGCAAGAACCCATTTGCATGAGAACAGTCATGAAGTATTGAAACCAATGGGAGCTTTATCAATAAGGATGAAATATCCATTGGTTTCTATGAGACTTTAAAAGAACTCGGGGTAACAATTGTGAAGAATTTGGGCCAGGATGCTGCTCAAGGTTTATTTAATTTTAAATAACTCATCTTGGTTTGTTTCTGCCACTGCTGCTGCTGCTGTTCCAAAAAAAGTATGCTTTCTGACTTCTCAGTTTAGAATAGGAGTTGGCAACTAGAGCCTCAAAAAATAAATCTGCCCACTTGATAGATGATAGACAGTTGATACTGTTGCCACTTACAGTGGCAGTGCAAAAAACCCAAAAAACCATAGGAAAAGAATGAAACTGTTCTACAACCCTTTCCAGTGGTGATGTCTACCTGTGAGAAATTGTTGGAGAAATCCATTGAAATTGTCCCTCCAGTTTCTCTACCCACAAATAGGGTGGAGAATTTTGAGAGGCCATGTGCACACAGCTCTACTCTAGGCTGCTGTGGAAGGGAGGAGGGTCACATGATTGAATACCAAAATAATAAATACATAGAAAATTAGCATGTCATGCATGTTCTGGCCTCATCTTCTGCCCTATATAGTAGAGGACAGTTTTCCAGACCTCACTGAAGATGCCAAGGAGGGATTGAATCTGGGTCCTTTTGCATGCAAAGCAGGTGCTCTAACACTGAGCCACTGCTCCTACCCAAAATGGAATTGAATTTGCCTTCCCCTATTAATGTGCACTATGGCTCCAATAACAGCAGGTGTAGCTTCTCTGACATCCCAGCAGATGGTGGTGAATGATATAGTCTTTCTATTTGGACATCCTAAAACCCAAACATGGACTTGCTGAAGTCACAAGAGTTCGAACTCACTTTCTACCGGTGGTTGCAGAAATGTCCATTCATTTTATTATCTTTTCACCAGCAGAAGTTATTAGTTATTAGAAGCAAAATTCTAGATTACAGAGGCCATGCCTACACACAAGGAACGGAGGAGAGAAGATATGGAGGCAAGAAATGAAGAAGTTGTATTTGGACTAAGAGCAAAAGCACAGTAGATGTTTGTGATTTTTCCAAGACAAAGTAAGGAAACCAAATGGAGTTGCGCAACAAAAGGAAAACAGGTGTCATTTGAAATATTAGACAATGCCAGGCTATGCTCAACCAGGACTTCATGCCCGCTTTCTTTTTGCATCCCTCTTCTTTAGCCTTGATGGGTGTCAATCCGGACTGACTCCATTAGCAACAGCGGAAATCAGTTTTGAGCTTTTAGCTGTGCTTCTCAACATTTTAAACCTGAGCATTTAAAATTTTACTGTCATCTAAACTGCAAGAGGGTTGTGTGTAATCTCCTTGGCAGTGAATAAATAGCTGATTTCTCTCTCCCCACTCACACCTTTATGCTGATTAAATGCTCTCCGTCTGCCCTCATAGCTGCAATCACTGTGTTCTTCTGTGCTAAGGATTGCAATCCAGAGCTGCGCTGATGAATGTTACAAGAACCCTGGACTGGCTGTGAGGTCAAACCAGTGGAGGCTGGTGGCTCCGATATCAGTGGGGCAGTGAATCCGCTCCGGGTGTCAGTCAGAACTCTGAAGGAACTATCCAAGGTGCTTTGCTCCCCTTGCTTGTGCCCTGCATCTAGTAATCAGAGGTATACTGTCTCTGTGGGTGGAAGTTTCATTTCTGAGGAGCTTTAAAAATATATATGCAGCGAAACAGGAAACAAGAAGGTTGGATAGGGGCGTTTCTTGTTCTTGTGTCTTTTGTGTTTTAAAAGCAAAGATCCTCCCTTATTATAAAGGCTACTTTGTTCCCTTTTAGCTCTTTGGAATAACAGTAAAAACGAGAATGGCATATTCACTCCCATAGCCCGTACGCGCGCGCGCGTGCATTAACACCGGCTTGGCGAGTGCATTAACTAGGAATCTCACGTTTGATCGCGAAGAGGAAGGCGAATTAAAGCGCTCATCGGAAATCTTTCCCTCCCTCTTTCAAACTGAGCCTCCCCCGCCTTCTCCTCATCTCTTCCTAATCGTTTGCCACTATAAAGTCGCCGGGAATCATCTTCTGCTTTAACAGCATTAAACAGCCGTCGGTTTTAGCTGGCTTGATTTCTGGGTTGAGAACTCCTCGCTCGGAGCTCTTGTCCCGGGGGCGTCTTCTTTTTCTCCGAAGGGCTGCAGTGCTCCTGCGAGGGGACTCAAGGCCTAATCAGCCAAGGCTACAACTCCGAGCGCACTTTGTCAAAGGCACCTTTTTTTCTGTCCTGGCTCCTTTCCAAAACAGAGGCGGCCTGGAAGAGGCCGCAGAGTTAGACGGGAACTACCCAGAAGAACCTGCGCCGCCGCCGCCGCCGCGGCTTGGCGCGCCCGCTCTGGGAGCTGTCTATGGTGCTGCAGAGGACGCTCCGCCTGCGTTCAGTCCCAGCTCCTTTCCCGGCTGGCTGGGAAGAGATCTTGGGCAAAACCCGCAGGGTCTGGCTCGTATTCCGTGTTAACCGATCCGAGCACCTTCTGATGGTCTACTACAGATGATCATTCATGCGGACTGGACCGACACGCTTGTCTCGAAACTGGTGTTTGTGTGAGAAAGAGCCACTTTCTTTTAACCACACTTTAACACCCTTTTTGTGAATATAAGATGGTGTCCAGTAAGTACGTTACATCGGCATTTAGTCACCTTTGTTTCCGCGTCCCTTACAGCAAGATCACATGCCTGTCTGCTGGAAAGCAAGGCCCTTCTTGTTCCATGGGACTTACTTCCAGGTACATGAGCAGAGAGGCGTTTTCATGGAAGTTCCACTGAGTCCAATGATAGTGCTGCGAGCCCAGTGATAGCACACCTCTGCCCCACATGCGCAGAAATAATTCAGGGTGCAGGTGCAAAGAAAAGAAAAGAAAGGTAACTGCGTCCCCTCCCAGCAGAACACTCACGGAGGTTGGCCAACAGACGCAGAGCCCCCGCCGTGGGGGATCTTGGCGCACTCACACTTCCACATACCCTTTCGCTTGCTCCTCACCAGATTCTTTGGGGAATCTATTGGCGACAGTTTTCCTACCTTGCCATCCCAACCAGGTATCTATCCTCCGGCTTGATATAGCACAGGGCTTGCTGAGGAGTGTTTAAGAAGCTTCAGGATGAGAAGGCGGATCCAGGGTTAAAGGAGGAGCTGACCCAGGTCTTAGCAACAGAAGAAGACCCAGGACACAAGGCAGTTCCGAGTAGGCGGCTGCAGCTCTCTATCCAACAGGCTACTTTCGCTGGGCAGCTCTGAAGAGAGGGAAAGAGCTGCTCCTGTTAACCGATGATGATGATGATGATGATGAAGAAGAAGAAGAAGAAGAAGAAGAAGAAGAAGAAGAAGAGCAGCAGCCATGAAGCGATATTAACAGAAAGTTTTAATAAGCTATATCAGCCTGATTCCCCCACACACACACACACACATGTTTTGGGTACATCTCCCATCAACTCCACCCACATAGCCAAAAGTCAGGAATTATGGGAGTTATAGTCCAAAACATTTTTGTGAACCGCCCAGAGAGCTTCAAATGTAATAAATAAATAATTAAATAAAAACATATAAAGGACACCAGGTTGGGTAAGGAGCAAAGTATGTCCCATACAGCGAGTTCCCTTGAATTGCTACTGGTAGCCATAAAAACAAGCAATGGCGAAACCCTGACAATCTCGAGGAGGCCGGCGCTGAAATCTCAAACTGCTGAGGAATTAGGAGAGAGGCTGTGAAAGGGGAAGGAAGTATTTAACTTGAGGGCTGAGGGAAGCTGTGATCAAGGGAAGCCCAGCGAGCAGGCTCGCAACAGACTCGGCGGTCTTGTGGCCCCATTAGAAATGGAGATACGCGGGAGAAAGGGAGGGGGAAGTTGTTTAAACGTTTATCCTGAGAGAGTGGAGCCAAAAATAGATCGCTTCTAGACTAGGGTAAGGGTGTTTGGGGTGGGGTGCATTACCGAGTTGCACCCATTTCTTTGCTATGTCTTTTGATAAGCACTCAATGAGGGAGCTTGTTAACCAAAAGAAAAAAGGGGGAATGGGGTGGGATAACAACTTGCAGGGTCTCTCTCTCTCTCCCTCTCTCTTTCTCTCTCTGGTCTTGCTTGAGTGCATTTAAATGAGCGCGCATCTGTAGCTTTTTAAACATCGAACCGAGGTCCTTTCTTCTAAGGAAAGCCTCTTTTAATTAGCGTTAGAAGCCAGCAAAGGCGTCTAATGAAGTAGGTTTATTTAGCTTGTTCATAATTTAAGCGAGAGGCAATCCAAATTGTTTATCAGCAAAGCGAAGAGTTCAAATTTCACCGCAGGCAGGGAAGAGCTAAAGGGGAGAGGGAAAACAATGTTGGTTTTTCAAGAAAACGTCGTCATGGACAGTTGAAACAGTCTATTTATTTATTTATTTTTCTTAAGGTGGGGACTGAAAAAAAAATGTTGAGAAGATGCTGGAAATATTTTCAGCCTCCTCCCTGTCCCCTCCAACCAAAACCCTGTTGTGGGGGGAAACATAGTCCGACTGCAATCCTATACACACTTTCCCATTGAACTCAAGGGCTTACTTCTGTATAGGATTGTGTTGTTGTCTAGTTCAAAAAACAAACAAAACCCACACTACCACCATGCTCCCAAAACTGAGCTTTTGCCTCTGTTTTGTGTGTGTGTGTGTGTGTGTGTGTGTGTGTGTGTGTGTTAGGGAATTATTTATAGAAGTTTTGTTAAAGGACTTTTAAGTGCTGCTTTGTTTTTCCCCTACACTGTTTGAAACAGCTTTATAATTTTACCGGATGATAAAGTAACATTTTTCAATTTCTTCAGCCACAATATAAGCTGTTCTAGAAAGCTGTCTCAGGATACTTTCCCATTTCCATTTAAGTTATTAATTTTAAAAAAGACATTTATGCATTCATGGCCCATACTTTGAGGCCTCAAGATTATAAGTATCAGCGCTGGAACAATGGTGTCCGTTTTTATCGTTCTTGCTCTTTCCTTGTGATTGTTAAAGAGAGTTTAAACGAAACTCAGATCCAGGTTTATTATCAGCTTTTTAATATCTAGCTAGACGAATAATTCTCGACCCATTTGGCTTAGCTCGGAAATCTAGCTTGAAAAGAACTTTCGAAGGATTTTAATTCAAACCCTTTGGGGGCTTTCCGTTTTCTACTACAGGCCTTCAGTTATGTTATATTATAAATCACTCCGGGCACTATCCAGGTAAAATTGAATATTTTAAAGCCCATTCGTTCATATAGGAGAGCTAACTAGATGGGGGAGATAACTAGACAAATCCCTCCCATTGAATTGGATGGGAATTCAAAAGTGCTTAACTTACCCTTTCACTTGGTATTGGCGTGTCAGTTTCTTTCGCTTGTCAATTTCCTTGGCCACTGGCGCATTTTAGCGCATAACCGCAAAAGAGCTTATTTTGATTGGGAGGGGGCTCTACAGAGCAAGGCCAATACGAGCCATTAGCAGCTTGATCTGGAGGGGGGGCTGGCGTGGGCGGGTGTGTGTGTTGTGAATCATTGTTATTATTTATTTCTAAGCCCCAATTAACACGGAAAGCGGGGAAGTGGGGAGATGGGGTGGAGGAAGGCTCGCTCTGTGTATAATTTCGTCGCCCACAGCTCAGTCCCCGCGTAATTGTCAGGGTCCGTGGTGACAAGAGCCGAAAATGAGGTGGGCGTTTCCGGACCCTTTTGTGAGAACGCGGCCAAGGTCAAGATGGTTTTTAACGCGAATTTATTAGCAGAGAGAGACAGTGAGGGAGAATCAGCAAAGCATTCTCTAATTAGCAAAGCCCAAATAAAATGTGCCCGCGGGCTTTCCTGGGTGTTTTTTTTTTCTTCCTTCACCACCGCCCCCCTCCCCTTTCCCCATCACCTCACACTCGCCCTCCTCCCCGCACGGCCTTCTTTAGAGAATAAAAACCCACACCAGCAAAGAGAGTCAACCACAAACCTCAGAGGAGGTGATAATATTGGACTGGCGTTATGAATGTTTTATAGGTAATTGCTGTATATCTTTCTAATTTTAAAGAGGAGGAGGAGGAGAAAGAGGTGGAGGCGAGAGAGGCGCGGGAGAGAAAGATTGAATTCGCTCTTTTTTCTTTTTTCTAAGGCTATTTTTTTATGGCTGGGCAAGCTGATTTGGATTGGCAGGGGGGAGCGCTAGGCAGCCCCCAACCAGAGCCAAGGTAGCCAAAGGGGAGAGAGAGAGAGAGAGAGAGAGAGAGAGAAGGAACAAGCTTCCCGCTCGCCTTTCCCGTTGCATCGTTTTCAATCCGTTAACACACACACCCAGCCACAGTTTCTCCCTCCCTCAATTTGTCTCCATCTCCCCTCCTCCTTTTAAATCCAGGCCCCAGTGATCCAAAAGTCTCTGTCTCGCAAAAAGAAGAAGAAGAAGAAGAAGAAGAAGAAGAAGAAGAAGAAGAAGAAGAAGAAGAAGAAGAAGAAGAAGAAGAAGAAGAAGAAGAAGAAAGGGCAAAATAGCGGACCGGTTTGAAGAAGGAGTTTAAGAAGGGATGAATTCTTAAAAATAACCAAAACAAAACTGATCAAAGAGAAAGAATCGGGATCTTGTGAGAGAGAGGGTGGGGGCAGAACGATTCACAAGGATGGAGAGATCAAAGTTCGCCAGCTCTCCCTTCTCCCCCATGCACTCCCCCCTCCCGGGCCGTGGATCGGGTTGGATTTTGTTCTCTCCTGCCGCCCACCCACCCCCCGTTCCTAATTGCCACCCCGAGCGTCTCTCGCTCCTTGTCTGTCCTCCACGTTTTCTCCCCGAACGCTTCTGCGGCCTCGGAACAGCTGCCAGGCTGGGGGAACCACGTTTTCGGTTTCCCAGACACTCGGCCACCTTGAGCAAACCATTCAAGATCTCTCCTCCGATCTGCCCTTTAAATATTCAGCAAGGGGAGGAAAAAGAAAAAGGGGAAGGGAAAATAAAAGGAGGGAAAAGGAGAAATCTACACAGTAGTGGCGGCAGAAAAGCAATGCTAATGACCAAAGTACAACAAATACACACACGCCCAAAAAGAAACTTATTTGTCAATAGTTTTTTCCCCACTGCACGCACTTAAGGAACGCACCACCATCACCACCCAAAAAAAACACCCACCACCCACCAATAATCAACCCTTCCCTGATTTTATCCTAATCTGTTGCTTCCAAAAGTCAAACTCTGTATCAACTTCCAAAAAGAAAGGGGAGGGAATCATTCGAATTAAAGCCCCCACGACCCAAATCAACAGCGAATGGTTGGCTTGTATGCTTTTAAATACTCTCACCCACACACAAGTCCTGCCCGTTTTACCGAATAAAACTTCCCACGTGTTACTCAGGAAAATCAGCTTGCTTAGATCTGCATGTTTGTTTAAAAAAAGATAAAAGTTTATTTCTTTTTTTCCCTTCGTTTTGCCATTTTCACTCATCAAAAAATCTATATATTTTTTAAATTTTTTTGCTGTCAACTAAGCATTTATTTTACTGAATCAAAAAAAAGTCATGAAAAAGGAAGAGAGGAGAGGGGGAAGGGATCGTTTCTGTTCTTTTGTTTCTTTGTTGTTGTTTTTAACTAATGTATATAAGTGACTTTTCTTTTTTTCTTTTCTGTTTTTGGACAACATATAATAAATAAGATATATCACTTCGCACACCAGCCTGTTCAGAATGTACATTTTTTCTATATATATATATTTATATATAGAATATATATATTCTATATATTTTAGAATACGGAGCATGCCACTTTTCAGTAAGAAAAAAGGTCATGAGAATTCAGTGCAAACTTCTCAGTTTCTCCGCCGCCGCCGCCACCTCCTCTTCTGAGATCTGTGTTGGGGGGAGGGGGCGTCTTTTCCCCCCCTCTTTGTGTCACTCAAGAGTCTTTGCTGTGTCTGGCTGGGTCTCAATCGCTTTCTTTCTTTCTTTCTTGCTTGCTTGCTTTCTTTCTTTCTTGCTTTCTTTCAACCCCCCTCTCTCTCCTAGAGTCGCTTAGACACCCCCCCCCCCCCGTCCTCTGGCAAACGGGTTGATGCCGGACTTGAGGTTTTTTATTTGTTTTTCCACTTACTGGTTCCAGACTTGCCCGCGCTCTGAGCCGATCGCCTCCTTTGGCCGCTTGGAGAGGACCTCTTGATCCCCCCCCCCACCTCCTCACTTGCCTCGGTTCCTTTCTTTTGTTGATCGGCTGTTGCTGTTTTTAAGTGAGGGGGGCAGAAGTGGCGGCGGGGGGAGGTCTGGACCGGGGGAAGCCGGGGGGGGGAGGAGAGGAGGCGTCGGGGGTGCTTTCACCGCGGGTGAGGGGTCCCCGGAATGGGGTTGGACAAGGGGTTGAGCGCCGGCTGCCCCCCGGGTCCAAGGCCGTGGATCAGCACCCGGGGGACCAGGGGTCGCTGGAGCTGAGGGTGAGGCGCGGGTGGAGTCCGGTACATGCTGCTGTACATGGCGGCGGCTGCCGCGGCCGCCGTGGTGCTGTCCATACTGCCCAGCAGGCTCGGGTGGTAGAAGTAGGGCGACGGGAACATCCGCTGCAGCGCCGAGTAATTCCCCGCTTCGGCCAGCAGCTCCAGGCCCACGGCCGTCTGCCGCTTCCACTTGGTCCTGCAAGAGAGCGAGAGGACACGCCGCTAGCGAGGCTGGGCCCAAGCAAGGCTGGACCCGGGCTGGGCGGGTTTGGGGAACGCGGCGAGGGCGGGGAGTCAGAGGGACACGGACACACACGCGCACCCCTCCAACAGCACGCACCACCTCCTCTTCTTGCAGAACCAGGGGGCCACTTCGGTTTGCCCGCCTCTCCTCGCATCCATTTATTTATTTCCATTTTAAAAGAGAGGCAAAGCAAAACTTCCCCTGCGGGTTGCGCAGCAACTCAAACTCCAGCACCCGAGGTCCGGGTTGGAGAGCGCTTGGCTAGGCGGCACAGGGAGGCGCCCTGGCTATGGAGGACCGACCCTCGCCTTCTTGCCCCAGGGGTCTAAACCGCATCCGTCCGTACTGTTCTAACCCGCCCTGCCTCTCAGAGTGAGGGCAGGTAAGGGCCCTTGAGAAATAGCCACCTTCAAGGCTATTAAACACACATTTCCAACATCGAACTAAAATGTGACCGACGGCCTCACCAAACCTCTTTTTCGTTATCTGTTTTTGGCTCTCTCTATCTCTGCCCCCACCCCGACCCCCTACACACGCATCCCTCTGAATTTCTAGGTTTACACCAGGGCCGGTAAGGGACAGCTCTTTTGATAATAGATAATATTCAATCCCACTAAAACACGAATTTAATGTGGACAAAATAAAGCACTTCTGCTCTTCAGTAAAGGATGGAGGCCAGCCCTTTTCCCCTTTAAAATTCCCAGAGACCCCCGACAGCTCAAATTCAGACCACTCCTACATAAATATCTCCTATATATATATCGTATTGCTGGAGGTGGCAAAGGTCAGCCTGGCCATATATTGACTCCACCTTAAAGCACACACACACGCGCGCACGCACACACACACACACACACACACACACCCCAAAAAACAGTTCAGATGCTAAATTCCAGGAAAAGAATCTCGAAACCTGAAGGTTTTCAAATTCGGTTATTCAAACTAAAATCTTAAATAGGAAGGGGGGGTTGCATTTTGCTTCCATGGGAAAACACAGCAAAGATCACCAGCTGGAAGGAAATGGAGCGGTCGAAGGTTTCCACAGATACAGGTCATCTTTCTTTCTTTCATTCTTTTTTTTTTTTTTTTTTTTTTGCCGCTACGCACGCACACAGTCGGAGTATATAGCAAGTCCATTTATTCTAGGCTGATGGTACACAGTTTCCAGGTGTGTGTCTATGGCTCCCCCATTCTGTATCTCCACACATGACCCTCCTTAGACAAGCCCCCTTAGGTTCCGCGAGCTGGTAGATCCTACACACACACGCGCTCTCGCGCGCAATCACGGCCCAGCAATTGCAGCCAAATTAATAAACATGGCGCTCCTGTTTAGATTGGCGATAAATGACACTAATGTTTTCCGACAGAATTAGGGTGGCTGCAACCGTATGTAATGAGACAGAAAATTATGGCAAAGATGACAACTGGACGCGCTTTTCCAACCCAGTCGTTGTCTGCGAGAAACTAGAAATCGCTGGGCGCCTTTGTGGCTCCCCTGTTGTTGTTTACTTCTTAAGGGATTGCGGGTGGGGCGGGGGGGGGAGAGAAAGAAAGAGAAACATACATACATTTACGCCTTGATTTTCCCCACCCCCTTTGTTAATTCACACGAGCCCAGATGCAATCGCACAGGCGCAACGAGCGAGGAAACGATGGCAAAAGGCAGAGCTTTCTAAGTGGGTTAGAGAGGCGCTTCCAGAAGCGAATTTAAAAGGGGGGGAGAGAAAGACTGGGAAAAGAGGGGAAACTTGTGGGGGGAGAGAGGGCCAGCTGTCCCCCCTCCCCCCGTCCAGGGCTGAGGATCCGGCCTTAGGGCGAAAAATCAGAGCCTAGCCTGGAACTCCAGGGTCACCCGTCGGACGATCCGTCCACGTTGAGCCGCCTGCCGTATTAATTAGCTTTCCCAGTAAGCCCCTGCACGGATTGACAGTCTCCTGCCTTTGTTTTGCTGGGGGTGAGAGGCGTTCGTGGCTTGCTCAGGGTTCGTTCTACCTTTCCCCCTATTCCTATTCAGTTTTCATCCACGGAGCAGCTTTCAGGGAAGTCGACGGGCAACCTGGCGTTTTGGGCCAACAGAAGAGAAAATGCACCCTTGAGTTGAGAGTTGGAGGGAAGCTGCGGGGGGGAGGTGTCCTCCGATGCAAACGCAGGCCACGGCTTGTTCAGAGGTGGCCATGGGCAATCTCTTGACAGGCGCGTGGCTTTGGTGGCTTGAAGATTGCAGACTGCCTTTGGCTTTCCAAAGGTCCTAGGCATATCTACTCAGAAGTAAGCAGCATTGGAGTTCTATGAGATCGACGCCCAGGAATATCGAAGAAAGGCCGACCTTCCCGTTCACGCACACCGAGCAGGAAGCACCATTGAACGCCATGAGATTTACGTCTGAGTGGATATGCGCAGCATTACGGGGTTAGCATTGTCGCCCAAGGCGAGCGTTCGATGCGCCCCCGTCCTCGGGGAGGAAGCCCTGTCGAAGGCCACGGGACTTCTCTCCGAGTAAATATCCGCAGCATGGGAGGCCATGGCCTGGACCTCCCCAGTCCACCGCGTTGGGCTCGGGCGGAGGGATTGCTGGGGTGTTGCTGTGCTTCCCTGCCTTCTTTCCCAGCAATTGTTTAATTCAAACAAACCGAGAGCGGAATTGCGTGGAAGGGGGGGAGGAATGCCAAGGAGACCCACAGAAATGTCATCGCAAACACCCACCCACACCCGTGATTTTGCCCTGCCCACCTACCCTACCTCCGGTTTTGGTACCAGGTTTTGACCTGGGTGTCGGTCAGATTGAGGGCCGCCGCCAAGTCCATGCGGTCTTGGACGCTCAAGTACTTCTGCCTCTCGAAACTCCTCTCCAGCTGGTTGAGCTGATGGTCGGAGAAGGCCGTCCGCGCCTTGCGGGGCTTCTTGGCTCGCACAGGGGGGCTATCCCGGCTGCTTGAGATCTCACGGTCGCCTTCTTCTTTTGATCCTAGGAACAAGACACAAGCTCGGCTTTAGTGCTGAGGAGGAGGAAAGCGTGGAGGCAGGAGACTGGGGCAGCTAAACCTAGGCACCCAAATCACCAAGCCTGGCTTGGAACTTCCCAGGGTGGGAGGGATCCATCTTGGTTGGATTAAAAGTGATTGCTCAGGAGGCTGATTATGAGTTGGCTGGGGGGGGGGGTCGTTCTCTGCGTGAAGCAGAGCAGACCACAGCCGCTCAAATTAGTTAGGGGAACTGGTCCCCGTTGGCTTCAATAGAGAATGAGAACTGAACACAGAATCGTGGCGAGGGTTTAGGATCAAACAGGATTTCCCAGGAGTGGTGATTTCTCTTGTCACACGGCTTCCTAATATCCCTCTTTGGAGGGGGGGGGCATTTTCTTCTAGCTCCCTTCTTCGCTCCCTCCCTTGCCCGAATCCATTATTTTCCCCTTCCCAAGTGCATTTGGGAAGTTGTTAAAACAAAGCCAATGACATCTCGGTTTTTCTAGGACTCTGTCACCCAAGTACAAAAACCAAGTTGGACTTCGTATGCCCGGGTGACAGCGCAAAGAATCCCGGATTCTATTTGGCATCTCTGGGTTTTGTTTTGGTGTTTAAAAAAAATAGTAGTAAAATGTTAGGAAATCGATATGTCAATCCATCTGTGTTTGTACTAGGATGATTTTTCCCCTCCCCTCTCTCTCCCTCTCTTTCTCAGCGCTCCTTGATCTTCCCTGCAGGAAGAACAATAATCTCTCTAATTGACCCACTGGGGAGGTTGGTGCACCAACTAACCAACAAAAAAAAAACACCAAAAAAAATGCTAGAGGAGGCTGTACATCTGTTTTTGGACACTCTTATGCTAATGCTAAAATGGCAAACTGAATAGCATACTGGAGCGCCCTTCTATTAGCCCTTGCAAAATATCTGAGGGCTGTAAAATTAGTAAAATGTGTCCTCTCTTACCTCCATGCTTCAAATGTGCCTTCCCAGTTAAGTGGGAATCCCTTGGCATTAGGAGATTCCACCCCCCAGCGATTGGCAGAATATTACCTACACATACTCATATATATTTGAATTTAAGACCATTTACATTTATTGTCCACTTCTTCAGACACAACAGAAATAAGCAGCATCCCCTATAGAGCAATACTGATGCAAAATGGCTTTTAAAAAATAAAGGGGAAAAGTCCCAATCTGATCAACCAATTTTTACAAAGTTTTTAAAAATATATATATATTCTTATAAGTCCTATCAGAAATTTGTCTTATTAATTCAGTGTTACTAAATCTTTGTAGGCTGTATTTAGAAATCATGCAGACATGTGACATTTTAAAATGCACATTTTCAATTTTAAATCACTAATAAACCCAGTTGGCATTTTGGTGTTGTTGACACCAAAGTATCACTACTGTATAAAAAAAATTAAAAGAAAAGATGCACAGTGTTTTGGGAGTGGGGGAGGAATAAATATTTCCTGAAATATTTTATTTTTATTTTTAAAAAAAATACATAAAGAGAAAGACGTCTATTATTATTATTGTTGTTGTTATTATTATTATTATTATTATTATTACTATTACTATTAACAAATAAACTGAAAGTGTGGTTTGGTTTTCTCTCTGGGTTTGTTTTATTTTTTCCAAATTTCTAAAATGTCACATCCTGTCTTAGCCAACTCATATTAATGCTCCAAGTCTGGCATCGAAGTTTTGAGAGCAAATTGAACACATCACGGAACACTGAAGGGCAGCTGGATCGGACATCGAACGTCAAAGGACACCAAGAGAGGGAGTGGAACATTAGAAACTTAAACAGTAGAATGCTGGAAACCTTTGAAGCGCAGACTACATGGAACGTTCGAAAACTAAACAGTAGAACGCTGGAAACCTTTGAAGCGCACATTGCTAAACAATGGAAGGCTGAGAACGTTCGAAGCACACGCACACCGCACACCGCGGCCCACACTCACCGTGGCATTTCAGCTCGTTCTGGGAATCGTCGCGTTTGTCTAGTTTGGTTTTGCTGTCGTCCTGCTCGAGTTTTGGCCTGAAGCTTTCGTTAGCCGCGTTGCTCTCTTGTTTGGGAGTGTGATGCGGAGACGAGACGCTGGTGCTGTAAGGTGCACACGCCGCCAGAGGTTTGCTGTCTCCCAAAATGTCTTTAATTAGAAAAGAAGAAGTGGAAGTCCTGGGGGCAGAGCTGCCCGAACCCAATTGCTGCTGCTGCTGCTGCTGCTGCTGCTGTTGTTGCTGCTGCTGCTGCTGCTGCTGCTGGGGCGATTGCTGCAAACTTTGTTGCTGCTGCTGCGGATGCTGGCCATGATGGAGGTGGAGGTGCTGCGAGGGGAGGCCGTCTTGCGCCAAATGTTGTTCGGGGTGCTCCGCGGTGACTGAGATGGGAGAAGAGGGCGCCGTTCCCACCGTGTCTATTTCCGAACAGGGGGACGGGGTGGCCTGACTGAGGAAATCCGCCGCCCTGGCCTCGCCGTGGCCCGCCCGAAAGTCTCCGTTCATCATGCCCGCCGGGCTGCCGGACCTGGGATTAGACAAAATCGTGTCTATTCCAAAACTGGAGCCGCTAGATCCTTCCATGGTGGCCGTTCAAAGAGGCGCCTTCATCCCCCAGTCCTCTCGACCCGTTCTTTTGCGCGGACGGGGTTTTGCAAGGCTGGGGTGAGGTGAGGTGGGATGGGGGTGGGGGTGGGGAGATCTAGAAGATCGATCGACGCACCAATTTAAAAACAAACAACCAGACCCAATTAAGGACGGATGAGAGCCCTCAAGGAAGGAAGGTGTTAGATAAAAATGTAAAGGGGGAAGGGGAAGGATGGAAGGAATGAGGCGAAACGTGGATGATGGCGAGATGAACAAGACACAAAAAAGCAAGGCAGAGATTGATAAAAGAAAGAAAGAAAGAACGGAAGAAAGAAAGGAAGAAAGAACGGAAGAAAGAAGGAAAGAAAGAAAGAAAGAAAGAAAGAAAGAAAGAAAGAAAGAAAGAAAGAAAGAAAGAAAGAAAGAGCAAGGGAGGAAGGATGGAATTTGCGTGGGGAGGGTGTGTGTGGAGGAGTTGAGGAAGGAATATGAAGAAAGACGCGCGCTCGGCACCCTTTGGAGGTGCCGGGGTTTCTCCCAGCCGGCCCCTGCGCGCCACCCACTCCCCCCACAAACTCTCCCTCCGCCTGGCACACGTGCTTGGCGTATTGTTCAAGAGGCCCTTCGGGAGAGTGGCGGCCACCGTTGCCCGGGCAGAGCAGGCAGCATCGCCTGGCGCTGGGGAGAGGCGCAGCCGAAAGAGGCGGGACGCGCAAAAGGTGCAGGAACGAAGATGCCGAAGGATGTGGCGGCGGCGGCGGCGGCGGAGCTGGCCAAGGCGAGCGGGAAGCCGGCGTGGCTGCCTGACGCGCAGCCCGATCGCCCACCCAAAGCCTCGCGCTCTCGCCCGCGCCCAGGAGTTATTGAACTTTCTTGGAAAGTTGAGGCGTGGTGCTGGAGGAGGAGGAGGAGGAGGAGGCGGAGGAGACGCCGAGCCGCGGCCACTGCCTGCCTGCCTGCCTGCCTGCCTCTTCCTCCCGCCAGCAGGCTGCTCTCGCCGGGCTGCTGCGACTCCGCCCGTGACGTCACGGCCTTGGCCCGCCGCCCCGGCGCTCCGTTTTATATTATCCCAGCCCTCTTTAGGGTTTGGGATGATGCAGGCCGTGATTTATTTATTTATTTCGCGCCGCCGCCGTGGCGCAGCCCCGCCATTGGTGGCCGTAATGGCCGAACCTGACGCTCAGCCGCCGCCAGCCAATCGGAGCGCAGAGAGGCCTGGAGAAGGTGCGAGGGAGGCGGGCGAGGGACCTCGTCGGTTTCAGGACTGGGACTGTTCTTTTTTAGAATCTCCAGGATTCCACCCTCCCCCCCCTCCCCTCCCCTCCCATGTGTACACCCGAATATAAATGGTTGACTATTTGATCACCCCTGGCACGTCAATAACAATCATTTAGAGTAGCAGGAATTGTTTTAAAGTAACGAAAGGACGAAAGCGAAAGAAAGAAAGACAGTCCTTTTCAGAGGTGAGAGATCACAGTTACAGATGTTGTTGTTATGATTGTTATTATTGGACAACTATTTTGGAAGTGTCAGATCTCACGTGTCCCAGATATTTGAATCGAGATTATGCGCTGCAATAGCGAAACAAGCGTTCACATGGGGAATCCGCCTGTTCAAAATGGGAGCCGGGTTCAAGACGGCTTTCCAGGGATTACTTAGTGCTTCCTTTACACACGCACACACTTCTGTATTTTCTTTGTCTGGGAGGGGGGGAAGGGGGAGGTAAATTTTACACAACATTCCTGGGTAGCAGGAACGGGTAGCAGGGCTTTATCGGCTAGAAAGGACAGGGTGACGTGAAACTTCGGTTCGGAGTCGATTTGGGAGGTGTGGGGGAAGAGAACGGTGGCTTCTATTCTCCAAAGGGTAGGAGTTAGAAAGGCAGACGCGCCTGGCAAAGAAAGCTGGCAAAGAGAGTTTGAGTGAGTCTGTTAATCTGGAGTAGGAGCTAACCGGCTGCCTTCCTCGGCTGGACTTCGTGGGCCTGTGGCGTGCGCCCGTGCGCCTTGTTTGGTTTGCTTCCCTTCCACCCACCCTGTCGTAGCGCTCTCTCTCTCTCTCTCTCTCTCTCTCTCTCTCTCTCTCTCTCTCTCTCCCCACCCCGGCTCCGCTTTCCCCTGGTTTCCCGCGCCAGAACAGCCTGGGGACTCCGGGAGGGGAAATTATTCCACGGTCTCGTCGCGGAGGGCATCAACTCGAGCTCATTTCTCGAGCGCGACGCGACGAGAACCTGTCTCTTGTTGAATGTCAGAGTAATGGAAAGTGCCAGTGACAAGACGACGTATTACTCCTGATTAAGTACCGTGTCAACCTAATTAGCGGCGTAATTATAAGGTGCTAATGAATGATTCAAAGTTCGGCGAGTTACATTTTACTCCGAATTGCCATTTTTAAGGACCCAATGAATCGAAGGAAAACTGGCTGCTGTGGCAAGGATAAATCTTTTTCTTTCTCTCTCTCTCTCTCTCTCTCTCTCTCTCTCTCTCTCTCTCTCTCTCTCTCTCTCTCTCTCTCCCTCTCTCCATCTTTATGGCAACTTCGGGGGGGGGGCTGTTCTTAGCCATTCGAGTCTTTTTAGATGAAAGCAAAAGGTGATTCATCTATAAATTTATGGGGCTACGCATAGAAACATTTTTTATTATTTTTAAGAGCGGCCAGTGCAATTTACAACGGTGAGGGAGATGTGGACTTTTGCGGCTACATCCCTGTAGATGGGTCGCCTTACAGAAATGGGGGCCGAAGGATTCAAGAAGAAGGAGAAGGAGGAAGAGGAGGAGGAGAAGAAGGAGCTATGGCTAGATACTTAGAGGTTTTGGGGGAGGGGATAATCGATAAGCTTTAAGGGAGGCTTACCACTTTAAAACACTGCTCTATCGCCCACGGGGGCGGGGAGGGCTAGATTAATGCACAAAAAGGAGAAAGCGAGACAATCCAAGAAGGAACCAAAAATACCTGATTTGGATCTTTTCCATACGTCGGGACAGGTGTCTGCTGAGGGTTTCCTTGTTTCCTGGTGGCAAGGGCAGGTAGCTTGGGATGACTTTTAGCAGCTAGATGAAAGCCCCCTCCGTCTTGTTTGGGTGCCTCACCGCTTCAAGCTCCCCCCCCCCTCTCCCTGCGCTTCCCCTACGACCATTTCCAATCACAGGTCAAGCTGGGGATCGCTTGTACTTATTGATGGATTGCTGGGTGAGGCAGAAGGCAGCCTGAAAGGTCTCAATTGCGTACCATTCGGTGATATTCTTTTTAAAGAGGGAGAGAAGATGGGTGGGGTGGGGAATCCCTGCGTTAAACTAAGGAGATCGGCATTAAAACAGACCAAAAAAGGGACGACAGCACAGCAGTTTTAATTCGTCCATCGCCCTACATTTGCCCTAGTACAGTTTCAGTTGCTGAAAAGGAATTGCCACACGGTTACGTACATTTCCTTGTTGTTGTCCATTGTGGACACATTTTCCTCTCCAAATGTGTCTCCCCAAGCAAAGCGTGCATTGCAGACTTCTTGAAATATTAACGTTTCCTCGGAAGTCTCCTTGATTTCAAGGGGACGTATTCTGCTAATAAAATAATAATAATAATAATAATAATAATAATAATAATAATAATAATAATAATATCATCAGGTTTAGGATCACAATTTCCTTTAGAGTAGGAGCTATGTCCTTATTCCTTATGTCCCATCAAAACCAGCGGACCAAACTTCGAAGTATTTATTGCTGGGGGTGGGTAAAAGTGGAAGGTAATTTGTTTTCTGTGGGTGGGGTGAGGGGACACCTCTAAAACACAACTCAGTGAGCATAACTCAGTCTTCTCCACAAGACGTTTCTTCTATGCACAAAAACCTCTTCTCTAAATAATCCCATTCCGATTGCTTAGGTTTGTTTTAGAAGCGTAGGGTGTGGGGCCTGGGGTTAGCAGGGTAGCTCTGTGTTCTGTATCAGAAATATTGACTAACAAAATTTCACTCCTGGGGCAGAGATGGATGGAATTTCTCCCTCCAGATAGGGGTATGTAGAGGATAGAGGGATCACGGGCTCGATGCTGCTAACATACAGGTGGGTGGCCACGTTTAGAGCTGCCAGACTGTGAAGATCATTATTAGCAGTTTAATCTTTATTAATAATGACACTTGATCTGGGAAGGATTTTTTTTTTAAAAAAAAAAAACCAACAAATGTTTCAAAAGCACACACACAAAAAAGGATCTCTGGAGAAAAAAAATGAATCGCTTGGAATGTAGCAATTTCTGAATGGGATTGATGGAAGAGAAGCCAAACTTCTCGTTCTCTCTCTCACACACACACACACTCACTCACTCACTCACTCACTCACTCTCACTCTCTCTCCCCCCTCCTCCTCTTCTTCTTCTTCTTCTTGGTAGAAATATTTCATGTGTCTGAATTCTTGACACGCAGGCATAACATCCACGTTTCCTTGAGGGCAATGCTGGCTAGATTTTAAAAAGAGGTTTAGATTGGTTTTGTTTTGATTATCTTGGCTCTGATCCTGAGCTGTCTAATGAATTAAGGGACAATTGGGCGAAGGTGAATTGTTTGGGGGATGAGAAAGGAATATTAATACATTGTTCCAACACGATACAGTGGGGGGAGGGAGATGTTTTCAGAATTGTCATCTAAAACCTGCCCTTTTTCAAAAGCTTTAGTTGAGTGAGCGTCTCTCGTAAGTATGTTGTGTGTCACACAAATATTCATATAATTATTTAGGAGCTTTGAAAAAAACCAGCCAAGTGGGAGGAGGGACGTGAAAAACAACAGGACTTAATTTCCAGATAGTTTCAATGCCATTTCATGCAGGCACGGGTGAATTGCTAGTCCTCTTCTTTTGAAAATAGCTTCTCTCTTCTCTTCTCTCCTCTTCTCTTCTCTTCGGAGAATTTCGGGACAGGAGGGAAAGGACCATCATCTTCAAAGAAGTTTCACTTCCGAAGTGTCCCAAATAAATGCAGCTGGAAAGAAGCCTCTTAATTTCTCCCTCCCCCAAATTCAGGTGAATATTCAGTTCAAGCTATTATACAAAGTGAAGAAAGCTGCACACACACACACCCCACACACACTTGAAAGGAGCTAGGAGAGATTTCTTTTCAACCAAATATATTCACGTCTCCTAGTTCAACAACGGTGTTTGATTGCTTCAAAAGTCTTTTTAGCAAAATGCATTGAAACTGCAAATTTAGAATTGGAATGTTGCCCTAGAATGACTAAACTGGGGAGGAAAAAAGTGCAGAATGTCAATAAATCGAGTCCCTTAACCCAGAACAGAGCCCTTTCCGTACCATCACCTAAATTTGCAATGTGTCTTCTAATGGATGTTACGTTTTGCGAAAGCAGTAAATCCCAAATAGTTCGTTTGGGCCACTTTCAAATAAGAGAAAGCTTTTCTTTCTTTTTTAATTTACAAAAAAAGCGATTTTGACTTGGAGTTCGGGAATTCCGCATCTATAGGGCTGGGTCATTGTATCCCATGGTTTTTAAAACAAAGTTTTGGAAATCACTGTCCAAATTGCTCCTGGAGAACCGCAATGACCTATCCTGCCACTAGGCGGCGACAATAGCGGCCTCTATTGTTTCCGCAACGAGCCTGGTCTGACTCTATTACGTTTATGAAGAGCTACAAAAAAATAAAGGTACTTTTAATGCTCTTTTGCTAATAGCTGGCGATGCACTAGCAACGAAGCAGTAACGCGGTGTTGTTTTTCATTAGCGTTTCACAATCCTAACGGCTTTTCAGGAAATTTAAAGAGGCAACTTTCTCAAGACAGAAAACAGAGCCAGAATGATGGCTAATAAATAACCAAAAGAGACGATGGGCACAATCCATCGGGAAATTATCTTAAGCGACCCAAGACCCATTGCAATATAGGTATTAGTCCCGTGCTCTTGCTCTGTTGCCATTCATTTCAATGGGGTTTATGCAGGAGAACTTCCAGGTCAATTGTGTCCAAAGAGTCTGAAAGATCCAATGTGGTTCTTATTCGATTTGCAACAAATATACTCGTTAATCTTACAAACCAATCCTAATCAGTGATAGTGGGAGTACTTCACACTTTGTTCGAGGGAATTTACTCTCTAATCCATGTGCATAAGGTTGCAGACGTAAAGAGATATGTTCCGCAGGACGTCCACCCACTCGCAGGACTTTGGGCATAAAGTCAGCCAGTTTACAGAAGGATTTTCTCTCCAGGGTACATTAGCTAGCGAGTGAGGGGTCCTCCCCTTATAGGGACGATTGCAGGCATCGATTCTGCGGAGCTCTCTGCTAGGTGGATATACTGGGTCCCGGATTGTCTAGGTCATGTGTGGGGAAAGCTGTGACATTCCAGATGTTTCAAGATTCCAACTCCCATCATCCCTGACCATTAGTTATGCTAGCTGGGGCTGATAGGAGATGGATTCCAGATTTCCAATAAACTGCGAATGCTAACAGATAGGGTAATATGTACACACTTCTTAACGGTTTCTCTTTGTTCCTATACAGCAAATTTAGGAATAAAAGGCAGCTCTGCAACTTCCTCCTGTCCTGGCATCAGGTCGCCTCTGCGCTGCCTGATCGGCTCCTCTCCCACGTTAGGCCAGTCACTAGGATATCGACTGTGTATAGGATCTCCCTGGGCGCCTGATATATTAACCGTGTTTAGTTCTCTCACACATACTCCCTTCCTGTTTCCCCCCTTTTTCCCTCCTCCTTCCTCCTCCTCCTTCTAAATAGCCAAGCTCCACCTTCGTGGCCTCAGCGGAGCTGCCGCTTTCCAGCTTCCCTGCCTTATTTGTCTCCACCCAGAAGAAGCGCCTGCTGGTTTTCCACCGTCTCTCTAGAAGATGACGGCCCGGAGCCCGCGCGGGCGAACGGCCTAGGGGCGCCACCTTTTCCATTCAGGGCGCTAAGTCCGAGGGAACGCGACGCACGAAGGCAGGTGTGTCAATTTCACGCCGCCCTTGGAGTCCTTGTGGGCCTTGACGGCGGAAGGATGAAATTGACACGGCCACCTCTTTCAGCTTGCTAGCTAGGGATGTCCTGCCCTGGCCATGCGCTCTGCCCATATGGGGGTGGGGGCAACTTTGAAAGCAGTTTCCCTTGATGTGTGTGGTAGTGGTGGTAGTGGTGGGCTCTCATTAACAAAGATGACATTTTGTCTGGGACTTCTATAAGGTTCTACTGGAACTCCGTGAGGAATATGGTTGAATTCTCCTCTTGTCCCCGAACTTCATAATGTTTTCTTACCGTGATTGCCCCCCTTTCACCTGATATGATTGGCTTGTGCGGCGGGCGATGGCGGCGGGAGGCGGAGAGCAGGTGATGGAAGGGTGGAAATCGGAGCCATTTGTAGAGGTGTCACTCATAAGGGGGGAAGGAGGAGGTGGAGAGAGAGAGAAAGAGGAGGGGGGACTCTTAGCCCGATGTTAATTAACAGGCAGCTAATTAAAACGGCACTTTGAGCGCTAATCAATCGCTTTATTAAGCCGGGAGTAGTAACTGGAACAAATTGAATGCTACCAGTTAGGGTATCATGCTATCGAGCTGGAAGGGTCGATGAAGGGACGAGCGATTGGAGGGTTGAGCCGATCGATTCTCGCCCGATTGGTGCGGACCGAGGTCAGCCAGAGACAGAAGAGAGGCGGGCGGGATCTCTCTCTCTCTCCTCCCCACCGTCTGCCTTCCCGTGCGGCCCAGGAAAAGCCAAAGATCTGAGCATCAGCATGGCCCTCCCAACGCTCGCCCAACCCGAAGGCCGAGAGATAGAAGGGGAGGGTGGCGGCGGCTCCTCTCGATTTCGACGCGATCAGGAGTATGAAGGACAAGTGATCCTGCGGGAAGAAACCGTCGAGGAAGTTCCCAGATCGACCGAACTCCAGCAGACCTGGGCCACTGATTGCAAATGGGATCGCCACGAAGAACCCTCCCAGACTTGGGAATCCATGGGATCAGAAGGCGAGGACGGGAAAGCCCATCCCATCCGTGATCGCCTGCGTGACGGCTCTTACTCATGCGGGAGGGACGGCCGGCCCTCTGGTTCTGGCACCAGTGTCTCCAAACGGGAGCGGTTCTCTTCGCCTTTCCAGCCGCTTTCGGCTTTCTCTTGCCTACACAAGTGTAGATCCTTAGGAGATTTTTTTATAAAGGCGAGGGGCTACGAGCGGACAGAAAGAGAAACTTTGTCAGGGCTAGCCCAGCCGAGCTGTTTTGCTCTGGAGGAGCCTGAGGCTCTGCTAGGATGAGGCTGATGGCCTTTTGTCAAAGTTCCTATCCCTACTGCTTCCTGGATTTATTTACCCGGGAGTAATCCCCACTTAGTTCAGTGGGACTTCCTCCCAAGTAAGTGAGCAGAAGGGCTGTGGGGCCTTTAACTGACACATGTTAGCATTCTTTACAACAAAATGGAGGAGGACCTTAGCAGTTATTACTAAGTAGTAATAATGCTAGTGGTTATTATTACTACTAAATAGCACTAATTACTAGTAATTTTTTTTTTTACCAATGCAGCTGTGACAACTTCTGCCTCAATTTGCCCAGCACAGACAATGAAGGCCCCCTTTACAGTAATCCTTAGCCCCCTACTATCTCCAACACTGAGGAGAAGCATATGGGTGAAGTTTTGTAGCTGGAGGGGGTGATACGGTGGTGGGACAAACATTTGTGGGTGGGGGTGGGTAAGTAAGAGGAGAGACCACCAAGAGAAGGAGTTCATTGGCTCTGAAGTAGGATCACTAGGAAGACAGGTCAATCAGAATCCGTTCAGGGCCTTCATATGCAGTGGTGTGGTGGATACACTTTGAAATCCAGGTGCTCATTGTCACCGATCACATATTCAGGCCTCCAGGGAAAGTCCAAAAATGTAGGCAGCAGTTAAATTAAATAGCCAGTTCTGGCAATTTTCCTCTGGGCCAGGAACAGGCCTTTTGTAAAGCCTGTTCCTGGCTTTCCTCATGGTCATGACTGCCCATTCAAGACCAAGTCATCCTAGAATAATTTGCATTAAAACAGGAAATGCTCACAACACTATATGCAGCTAAACTCAGAGGGGACAGACAATTCTGAAGGGGTGGCAGATGACGCCAGTGTTCTTGCTGATCAAAAAGCCCTTGGGGCCTCGACCCTCCATTACACCACTGCCTGTCTGTGTCTGCCCTCTGGCATTCCATTCTTTTCAGAGGGAGGGACTGCGAGGTCCTGCAGGAGAATCACCTTTGCAAGGAGGAAGACAGTGAAAGGCCAACCGTCAATGATCAGTCAGAAGTGGTGGGCCTCTCAATAGCAAGGGATCGAGCCAACCCTAGGCCAGATCTACACCAAGCAAGATATAACACTTTGAAAGTGGTTTGAAAACTGCATATGTAATGTGTCATGGGTCTCAACAGTTGTCAAGACCATTACAAACCATTATAAAGCAGTAGTGTCGATCCTGCCCTAGTCATTAAAGATATGCAAGAAACCTGGCAAAGCTCCTGCCCTTTTACTAGGTTCAACCGGAGTCTAGGATTGCATGTAGGTGGCTTTCCATGCCTACTTTCATATATATATCTCCTCGGCTTCCATGGTTAGACGTGGCAAGAAATCCCACCGGATCTCATCCACCACAATCATTCAAAGATCCAATGGCATCTCACAGGTAGCCGAATCAGGGAGCTCTTGAGAGGTTAGTGAATCAGGAGCTTTTGAATAGTATGGACTCTGGACGTTGATCAGCGATGGTGGGAAGAGACTTGGGCCATAGCTAGACCTAAGGTTTATCCCTGGATCGTCCAGGGGTCAAACCTGTTCATCTAGGTGACACACAGGTGATCCAGTGCTCAGGCAGGGGCGAACCCTGGATGATCCCAGGATAAACCTTAGGTCTAGCTGTGGCCTTGGTTCCTCCAAGCGGATGAAAACACCGCAGGCTTGCATCGTATGTGGGTGGAATAAGAAGCCCTTGTCAATGTCAAGGCGCAGACGTCTGTGGATGGGAGGAAGAGCACGCAAGAGCTTTGGCTTGGGAGAGATCCCAAGTACTGGGGGAGGAGAAGCAAAGTGGGTGGGGTGGACTTCGGGATACTGGAACTGCTGAGGAAGGGGAGAAATCCAGGCAGTTTTGCCAGCGTGTGCTCTGAAAAGCTGCATACTCTGGTTTCCTTCATCAATCAACATTCTCCTCTAATCATCATCACCATCGACATGTACGTTTTAACAATTCACGAGCCAGCAGGATCTCTCTAATGGAGCTGCGTCTCCAAACAGCGATACTTTTTCTGCCGCCGCCTCCTCCCATAGCAAAACACGCACTGCCCCTCCGACTTCCCCCAGCCACTGTCTTCTCTCTCCCCACCCACCCCCCGCCCCACGGTGTGTAACTCCTCGGCTTTCCTTCGGATTCCCTTGTCCGTTCCCACCCCTTTCAGTGCTGTCACTTCACGACCATTCCCACTAGATCAGGTTTCACTGCTCAAGATGCAGGCACGCCAGGGCGAGTTCCCACGTTCATCAGTCACGTTGTGGCTGCAACAATATCCAGTGATCACGCGTGGGTGTGGGTGTAGGTGTGCGGGTGAAACAACTATCCCCGGCCCACACAAGAACACGCACTAGAAGTCAACTCAGCCGATATGTTTGAACACAGACAGCAGTCTTCAGGATGCCGCCTACAGCACGTAAACAAAAGAGGAGATTCACAGAAATTCAAATAAATAAATAAATGATATGGCCTGAAGTGAGGAACACGGATGTAGTGAACCAGCTGTTCTTGAAATTATGCCTTCACTGGTGCCTGCCCCTCTTTAGCGCCGACCATCGGGACAGACTGTAAAAGGACACCCTTTTCTCATCCTTCCAGGAGGTGCTTCACAAAATGGACCTCGGCGTGTTTCCGACTTAAAGCCAAGATCGGCGGGAGGGTTCCGAGGTTATTTCTATGCAAGCTAGTTACCCCGTAGTTACCCCTCAAGTGTAGGCTGGCGAGTTTCCCCAACACCCCGCTTTTGGCAGTGGTTAACATAGTTCCCCCCTCCTAATCTGGATTAGGGATCGCCTAAACAAACTAAAACTAGGGAGTACCGATTATTTCAGATCCCTTAACGCGGATCAGATATGCCCCCCAACACACACACACACACACACACACACGCATTTCACGAAGTGTTTGGCAAATGTCAGCGCTCCACTCCGAAGGCGGCTCCTTTATTCCGGATTCCTCGCATTCTAGCACACAGAAACCCTCGGACCTTCAAGAGCGCTCCTGCTGGCGGTGCAGACAGGTCATCCCCTGCTCCGGGCGCTTTGCTTTGGTGGCCCCCGGAACTCTTGGAGGAGGGATCCCAGAGAAGGCCTCGGTCGAGCGGCTCGCAGGTGGCGCGCTGGCGACAGACCCAGGGCGCACGGCTTTTCCTCCCCCTTACACTGCCATCGGCTTTTCATTTGTTGGGGAAGGAACGACCGAGGAGGAAGGCGAGGTGGTGTTTTCGGGGGGGGGGGGTGCGTGTGGAGAGAGAGAGAGAGAGAGAGAGAGAGAGAGAGAGAGAGAGAGAGAGAGAGAGAGAGCTTTGGCGTGGCGTGAAATGTAACAGTCTGAACGAACATCCCTTTTATTAAAAACTGCTGCTTGACATTTACACTGTGCCAACAGCCTCTTTCCGATAATCCGGCCGAAAATAGACGGTCCCCTCCGAGCAATTGCTGCATTCCGAGGAGAAGACACAGACATGTTCCCCCACGAGCTGAAACGAACTAAGGGGTGGGAGGGAGAGGCAAGTGGGTGCGAAGGCGAAAGGGTCTCTCAACACGTGCTGGACAGTCTGAAAAGCCCCGCTTGCCCACGATCCACCCGTTCCTCCCGCACACCTGCTTCCTATCTATTCTTCCACGCCTGTACGTCCTCTCTTCCTTCTGCCCCAAAGTTAGGGCAGGATCCAGGCGAAGTTCCAGCGCAACCGTGGGGCGCGCTGATCTGGGAGTAAGGCCCAGCCAATGGCGGAGGACTTACTAGCGATCAAGCGGGGACTAGATTGCGCCTTTAAACACTTAAACAAAACAAAGCAAAACAACAACATGTGCTTAAGTCTCTCCCAGAGAAATCAAAGGAGCCTGGATCTTCTAGATATGACATGCCTAGAGTTGGTCATGAGGACTAATTTAAGTCCCAATGATCTCAATGTGTCTGCTGTACATATGACTAAACATGGAACAAACCCAGATTTGTTGTTATTTTTGATGCTTAACTTTTCCTGGATCGCGCCTTTCATTTCCTTCACCTCTAACTTCCTCCACTGCACGATAGATAGATAGATAGATAGATAGATAGATAGATAGATAGATAGATAGATAGATATCTTTACTGGCCCTCCCTCTTTTCTCCTCCCCCTCCTCCCCCAAAAGTTTACTTTTCCTCCTACTTTTCTCAGCCCAATTAAAACCGAATTGTTAGTATTTTCTTTTTAATCCTTTCGTGTTGTGTGTGTGTGGATTTTTCTTTTCTTTAAATTGACTATTATTATTATTATCCTCCTCCTCCTCCTCCTCCTCCTCCTCCTCTTCCTCCTCCTTCCTCTTCCTCTTCCTCCTCCTTTCCGTTCGCAAATGCAAGTCCGGAGTACATGATCAGAAATGCTCAGAGAGCAGAAAGCACATTGATTTCAGCTTGTTCCGTCCGCAGACAGGCCCTGACAAGGTTGTTAGAACAGTTGGAGAGGTCTATACAATCACTTAATTACCAAAACTGTCAGTCAGGCGGGCCGCGGCTGGCCGCCTCCATGGCTGCGAGGAACATTCCACTACTGCCTTCTCCTCCTTGATTGATCTGTGCTGATGGCATTGCAAAATAATTAGAGTGAATTTTCTGATGTGTGATTTTATCCCAAGTTCATGCTTCAGAAAGGTAATCGGAAGGATGAGAAGGGTCAATGCCATTTCAGATTACCTGAAGTCCAAGAGAACGGGTAAAAAAAACACCATTTTTTAAAAAATATATGTATATATTTATATATACGGAAGAAGGATAAGAGAAGAGAGAGGGGGAGGGAGGGAAGGAGGGGGGAGGGAGGGAGGGATAAAAAAAATAAAAGGGAAAATGGGCAAAAGGAAAACGAGCGATGCGCTTAAGGATTGCTGAAGGGTATTGCAAGCCATTCGTCAAACTCTGCAAGTGATTTCCTTCCGAGCCAACAAATGGCAGATTGATTTTGTCCAACGTAGCTTTAGCCACATTTCAAATGATCCAGCGGTTATTACAGCGATTGGCTTCGGAACTGACAGGCGAAAGGAGAAGAGATCCGGTTTTACAGCGGACGGGAGCCGCGTTCTTAAGCGCTGTCAGCTACAGTTAAGTAAATATCATTAGCACGAGAAAGAAGGAACCGGAGGTGGGGACACGCGCACACACGCGCACGCGCGCGCGGCCCCGAAGAAGGCGCTTCTCTCTCTGCGTCGCTCCTCACTGGGCTCCGGCGCCACCCTCACTTTCGCCTTCTGGCTCGAGTTCTTTGGGGAACGTTCCAATACTTTCACGCCTATTGGAAGGACTTTCCCTCCTTCGCTTTCCGAGGAGGCTGACTATCAAATGGACTTGGGCGAGGGGAGGAAAGAGAGCGATTTGTTTCCCACTTTCTGTCCCGATCTCTGCAGAACGGTCAGCGTGCACCCCAAACACTTTTTGACTCGGAAATATAAGTCCCAAATAAAATTCCGTGCTGGGACTTTCTCCTAAGTAAGCCACGCTTAAGATTGCAGGCTCACTTGAGCGGGGGGTGGGGTGGGGTGAATCGACACTGAGATCTTCACTGCGGCTTAGCTGAGAGGTGGTGGTGGGTGTTTAAATGGGGGGGGGCAGTCCCGCGAGAATCAATGGGCGTCATAGGACGGTCAGTTTCGCATTCGGTGTTAAGCACGAGCCTAGAAGATACTAGAGCAACTGGAACTAAAGTCCCAAAGTTAGCTTAAAGCTAAGTATTTGGATCTAAATGGTTCCCTCTGCCGGTGAACGTGGCTCTCTGCTCATCCTCCCTCCCTAAATATTTCCCCAAACATGTGTATTCTCTACTCACCCACCCTCCCTTAACACGTGTATTCGTCAATACCAGGCCTTGCTTCCAAAGGGCTTATTTCCATTAGTTGATGGACTCGTTCTCAAGAACCCTGTGCAGTGCAACACGATACGTGTCTGCGCAGAAGTGAGCCCCTCTCCAGCTGAGTTTAATGAGACTTCCTCCGTGCATCGCCCGGAGCGCTCGCTGAGCGGAGGGGCGATCCAAAACTATTCCAAAGAAATGCAGCCACGAAGAAGTGTGTGTAGGATTGCAGCCTAACCCGAATTAACTACACCGCTTCCCTCTTTCGGCTCCCAGTTGCACACACCAAAGCGAGCGGTTCAACAGGGTGGGGGGTAGGTTTCGCCAAGCTTTTCAGTGTATGCTTAAGGGCAGTGGGGATTCTAATTCAGGGTGAGTAAGTACGATTAGGAACGTAGCCGTTATTCCGGATCAAGAAGCGCAAAGAGAGACGGTAGGGATGCCTCTGTGGGTTTAGGGCAAGCTTTCTCCTTCCCCGGAGCCTCGGGCGAGCCATGGGTAGCCATGGCAGGGAAACGCCTCCTCACCGCTTGTCTCTAGCAGACCACGCATCCTTCAGCCCTAGGGAGAAGCGGAGGGGCGGTCGGAGTTCACGGACAGATCACGGCTGAGAAGGGACCGGCGACCTGCGCCCATCGCCTATTAAGCGGAAAGTGCTTAACTCCTCATAAGCGCTCGTCGCTCAGAAAATCGAACCAAGAGGCAGAGGCTGAAGCTGAAGAAGCTCGATTTGTATAAATAAATAAATAAATAAATAACGACAAGTATATTGATCTTGGTCCACAATAACTACTAGCAGTTGCCAGGCATCTAACCCTAACCATGTACTATTTACTCAGGAAGAAGCCGTGTTACATTTCAAGTATATATTAAGTATATATTTCTGGGGCTATGCACCTTTTTTGCGGTGGGGGGAAGCAAGTTCTATTGCGGTCAACTGGGCTTAAACCCAAGTGCTCATTTGTAGGGCTTAAGAGTGTGGTGTGGTGTAGTGGCTAAAGTGTTGGACTGGGAGTCAGGAGATCCGGGTTCTAGTCCCCACTGGGCCATGGAAGCTCACTGGGTGACTTTGGGCTAGCCACAGACTCTCAGCCCAACTTTCCTCACAGGGTTGTTGTTGTTGCTAGGATAGAAATGGAGAGGCAGAGGATTGTGTATGCCATCTTGGGTCTCTTGGTGGGGGGGGGGAAAGACGGGGATATTAATGCAATCAATCAATCAATGGTGTTCAAAGCGCTTTTAACCCAGTAGCTCATTCATCCTTACAGCAACCCTATAAGGCAGACCCTTAGTGCCAGACCTTAAACGTCTCTACTTGGAAACAAGTCCAATGGAATCCAATGGACTTTATAAAGGGCCTCCTTGAACAGCGATCCTTCCTGAGCCCATTTCCCCTGGGAATATCGTACTGGAATTAAGAAGAAGGGATTCACCTCCAGGTAGAAGGCGTTAGGGTCGAAGCCGTTACCGCTGCGCTGGGGATCGGATGAACCCTTTGGGGGCGAAATGCCCGGGAAGCCAGACACTTTGCTGCCTGGCCTCAACAGGCTGGTGGGGGATTTAATTCGAAAGGAACTCGCCTTCCTTTCAAGGGAACTTTGACTTCTAAGGCTGCAATCCTATGCTTACTTACCTGGGGAGTAGACATGTGTAGGATTGCGCTGTAAGTGAGCGGACTTTGAGGCTCGGACTCACTTTGGTCTCCCGGGACCGTGGGTCCGGCTGAAAGTGGCGCATAATATTAGAGGCGGGAGAAGAAAAGACGAAGGTGTGTCGCTGCCCGATTTAGAATTCGGTTTCCAAGCCGATGGTCCCGGGGAGGTTTCCAAAGCGCCGCACCTACGATTAGGGACCGAAGGAAAACTCCACCAGCCTGGCTTCTGTTCCTCCTCCCGCCCGGGCCAAAGCATCGGCGGCTTCTCGGATATTTTTATTTGGAGGACAGCAACCGCTCACGTCCTCACTGGAGCCTTCATTCCGTCCATCCCACCCTCACCCCCGGCGGTGAATAATAAAGGGCTGGGAGGAAGTTCTTTTATTTCGTTTTAACTGTGAATGCTGTGAAAGGGAT